>NC_050490.2:3083426-3340926 GCF_012460135.2 Molothrus ater | reverse complement strand
ATGGAGGAGCTGAGGCGGGAGTTGGGGCTGTGGGGACGGGGAGCCACGGCCAGGATCCCTGAGCTGAGGGGGAGATCGGGACTCTGGGGACGGGGGGCCGGGACCAGGAGCCACGGGCCAGGATGCCCCTGAGCGCCGAGGGTCGGGGCTGTGCCCGGCTGTGCCCGGCGCTCTATGGGCGCTGTGCCCGATAGATGAGAGAGGCTCGCTGTGTGCGGGGTGTCACTCGGCTGTGTCCCCAGGCGCCATGGCCCTGCCGGAGTGGCACATCGCAGTGAAGCTGGCCGAGCAGCCGCTGGCCCCCAAAGCCATCCTGCGCCTGCCCGAGACCGAGCTGGGCGAGTGCCCGCTGGGCGGCTGCAGCATCTCGCACCTCAAGCAGCTGATCACGGGCAAGCTGCAGGAATCCATGCCGGACCCCGAGCTCATCGGTGCGTGCCCCGCCGGAGCCTGGCGCCGTCCCGCCGCTTGGGGACACCCTCGGCCCGTCCTCGCCGCGGCCGGGATGCGATATCCCGCTGGTGGTGGTGGTGGTGGTGGTGGGAGGGCTCGGTGTTCGTTCCGTTTCCTTGGGATCACGGCGCTCCAGCCGCGGCAGTGCCCTTGTTCGGGAATATTTGGGCTTTCCACCAGCTCTGTGTCCTTGTGAGAGCTCTCATGAGAGCTGAGAGGGAGGTCAGCTCTTACGCAGGTGGTGATTATGCCATCTCCTCTAGATCAGCTCTGTGATTGCCTTCCTGGTTCTCAGCTCCACAGCTTCCCTGTTTTTTTTCCCTAGCCAATTGGAGCAGCTACAGCTGCTCAGTAACCCTTGGGCTCTAAGGCAAACCTAGAGACCCCCAGCTGGTTCTGAAAGCACCACAGGTGTTTATCTTCCGGTGTTTCTGCCCCCCAGACCTGATCTACTGTGGCCGGAAGCTGAGGGATGACCAGACCCTGGATTTTTATGGAATCCAGTCTGGCTCCACTGTCCATGTCCTGCGCAAGTCCTGGCCTGAGCCTGACCAGAAACCAGGTGAGGAGCTGTGGGGATTGCCCCTTGGATTCTCCTTGGGATGTGTTTTATTAGGGACTGAGCTTCTCTAGGGATTCACTGCTGTGGAGGTTTCCAGGAGAATGAATCCCCGTGTTTGGGAACTCCCCACCTCTCCCAGCAGCACCTGGGTGTTGGTTTTCCTGCTGACACAAGAGTTAAGGAATGAACTGTGCACCATGGAGAGAGGGATCATCCCTTCCTTAATTGCCTGTGATCCATTCTAGGGCATTGCCAGGGGATCTGGAGCAAAGCCCCAGGGATGAGCAGGCTGCTGTGTGCCTGACTGTACAAAGAGAGGAGCTTGAGCTGGCATTCCTGTAATGGCACATGTGGGAGGATATTCCTGACTATTTTTATGATCTGAGAGTGCAGCAAGTCATTACTCTGCAGTGACTGCACCCAATCCAAGGATGTTAGAGGATCCCTGTTGCAGCATGGAGGTCTCAGTGGGCTGTGGAGGGGCTTTGAGGGCTGTCAGAGGCCCAGCTGTGTTTTGTTGAGGTGTTTTCTCCCCTCAGAGCCTGTGGATAAGGTGGCAGCAGTCCGGGAATTCCGTGTGCTGCACACTGCCCTGCACAGCAGCCCTGCCTACAGAGATGCCGTGAGTGCTCTGCTCCCTCCCGGGGGGAATTCAGCTGTCCCCTCCCTCTGGGGACAGCCACACAGTGGGTGACACTCCCAACCTGCAAGACACTCCCAAGACCTGCTTTCCCTGGCAGGTCTTCAAGATGCTGGGAAACAAGGAATCCCTGGATCAGATCATTGTGGCTACTCCTGGCCTCAGCAGCGACCCCGTGGCTCTGGGTGAGTCTGGCTGTGATCCAGAGGATCTGAGGAAGGCTTGGATTCCTGATGGGGGAAGGGACAGACACAAATCTAGGTTGAATTCCTGGTAGGGAGAAGAGAGAGTTAAAAAAACCTCAGTTTTGTCCCTTTGGAGCATGAGTTGGTGACTGCTGAGGTCTCAGTCATGATCCATTGGTGATGTTTGGAGATGGATCCTGGCTTTAGAAGGCCCAGGGAAAGCTCTCATTGGGGATGGATCCTGGCTTTAGAAGGATCAGGGAAAGGAAGGATGGAGCTCTCTCCTTGGGAATGGATCTTGGCTTTAGAAAGATCAGAGAAAGGAGGGATGGAGCTCTCTCTTTGGGAATGGATCTTGGCTTTAGAAAGATCAGAGAAAGGAGGGATGGAGCTCTCTCTTTGGGAATGGATCTTGGCTTTAGAAAGATCAGAGAAAGGAGGGATGGAGCTCTCTCTTTGGGAATGGATCTTGGCTTTAGAAAGATCAGAGAAAGGAGGGATGGAGCTCTCTCTTTGGGAATGGATCTTGGCTTTAGAAAGATCAGAGAAAGGAGGGATGGAGCTCTCTCCTTGGCTTTAGAAGGGTCAGGGAAGGGAGGGATGGAGCTCTGTCCTTGGGAATGGATCCTGGCTTTAGAAGGGTCAGGGAAAGAAGGGATGGAGCTCTCTCCCCACTGCAAAGTGCTCCAAAGTGGTTCACTAAATCCAGCCTGTTCTGGGATGGTGGCAGCCCGAGGCAGGTGGAATTTGGGATGTTATAGAATGGTTTATTAAATCCAGCCTGTTGTGGGATGGTGGCAGCCTGAGGCAGGTGGAATTTGGGGTGTTATAGAATGGTTCACTGAATCCAGCCTGTTGTGGGATGGTGGCAGCCCAAGGCAGGTGGAATCTGGGATGCAGTCCCAGCCCGGCTGCAGGGAGCTGGGGCCCAGCTTCCATCCTGCCCTTGAGGTGGAGCACCCACGGGATCTACAGGAAATAGCCGCGTCCCTTTTGTCCCTTGGGTGTGTGGCTGTGACCAAGAGCCTCTCCGGGAACACAAAGGCTTCAGAGGAACAATGGGAGTGTTTGTGGTGTTTACTCATGACTCATTTCCTGGAAAACAATTCCTATTTATTTGTCCCTGTGGCTTTTGTGTGACTGGGTCCTGTTTGCTGTATCCTGTCTCACTGCCTTTCCTGGTCTGTTGCAGGAGTTCTGCAGGACAAGGATCTGTTCTCTGTGTTTGCAGACCCCAACATGCTGGACACGTAAGTTCCCTGAGCTGGGGCAGTGATTCAGCAGTGTCTTTGTGTCCCTGTGTGTCACCTGGGTCATTCCTCTCAGGAAACACAGATCCACCGCTTGGGTTAATCCAGAGGGTGTTTGGTGGGAGGCAGGGCCATCATCACCTCCAGACTGGGGTTCAGACCTGGATGAATTGCTCACAGCAGAGAGCTGCTCCCATGAGAACCTTGGAAAAGTCAGCATGAGTCCAGAGGGATCCTTGGAGAGCCAAGGGCAGGTCCAGCGTGGATCCAGAATGATCCAAGGCCAGGTCCAGCGTGGATCCCGAAGGATCCAAGGGCAGGTCCAGCGTGGATCCCGAAGGATCCAAGGGCAGGTCCAGTGTGGATCCAGAAGGATCCAAGGCCAGGTCCAGCGTGGATCCTGAAGAATCCAAGGGCAGGTCCAGCATGGATCCAGGAGGATCCAAGGCCAGGTCCAGCGTGGATCCCGAAGGATCCAAGGCCAGGTCCAGCGTGGGTCCAGCCAGGTCCCTGGCTGCCTGGAGGAGTTTGTGCCGGCAGCGGTGGCAGTGCCCTGGGTGCCTCAGGGCTGGCTCCTGGCTTGCCCCGTGCCCATGCTCAGCTGTGCCCGTTTGTGCCCAGGCTGATCCCGGCTCACCCTGCCCTGGTGAACGCCATCGTGCTGGTGCTGCACTCGGTGGCGAGCAGCACCCCCCTGCCAGCCCCGGACACGTCCTCGCGGGCCATGGCCCTGGGCTCCTACCGGGACATGCCAGGTACGTCCACCTGCAAGGGGAACTCTCAGGGTGCTCAGCCAAAAACTCCACAGGGATCTCATCTGCTCCCAATTCCTGCTTGTTTGCCACATCCTTTTATTCCCCTTTCTGGTGCAGGTGGCTTTCTCTTTGAGGGGCTCTCTGATGATGAAGATGACTTCCACCAGGTAAGCAGCCAGGTTGGGTGAGCACTTCTTTTTGGGTTTAATTTGTAGCCCTGAGACTCCCAAGCTCTTCCTTTCCGTTTGTTGAGCAGCACAAGCTGCTCTGGCTCCCCAGGGGGATGTGGAGACAAACATATTGATCCTGGCTGCTTCCATGCTGCTCAGGAGAGGGTTTTCCTCAGTACTGAACACACAACAGGAAAATAGAACAGAGGAAATGCTCTCACAGCCATAGTGGAGCGTGGGAATGTTGATCCCTGCCTTTCTGCACTCTTCCTCTCCATAGGACAAAAAGTTCTGTATGAAAAACTGGATATATGGGTCCAAACGTGCCTGTAGCAGGGAATTGTTTTGTTCCAGGCTAACATCACCCTGGTTTGGGGCTGGTGGATGATAGATTGAAAGGTTTCCTGCCAATTTCCACAGCTGACTCTGTGGAAAAAAAGCACATCCTACTCTGGCATTTTTGTCTTTCAGAACTTCCACCCTTGGGACATTTGGGTATGGTAGGACAGGGATCTGTGGTTTGACTGGGACACAAACACCGAGAGAGGTCACAGCTGGGGCTTTTCTCTCTCTCTCTCTCTCCACACAGAGCACCAGGTCCACCCCTTCCAGCAGCACGTCCGGCTCGCGCCCGGCCTCGCTGGGCTACGCGGGGGCGGCGGGGCCCCGGCCCATCACCCAGAGCGAGCTGGCCACAGCCCTGGCCCTGGCCAGCACCCCTGAGAGCAGCTCCCACACACCCACCCCGGGCACACAGGTAACACCTGGGGCCGCCACACCTGCCTCTGCATTCCCTCAGGGATGGCTTCTCTTCCCTTTGATCCTACCCTGGGCACCCAGGGAACAGCCAGCACCAGTCCTGCTCTGTGCTGGCACACCTGGCTGTGCATTCCCTCAGGGGAGAGTTCCCTGTGTGATCCCATCCCTGGCACACCTGGCTGTGCATTCCCTCAGGGGAGAGTTCCCTGTGTGATCCCAGCCCTGGCACACCTGGCTCTGCATTCCCTCAGGAAGGAGTTCCCTGTGTGATCCCAACCCTGGCACACCTGGCTCTGCATTCCCTCAGGGAGGAGTTCCCTGTGTGATCCCATCCCTGGCACACCTGGCTCTGCATTCCCTCAGGGAGGAGTTCCCTGTGTGATCCCATCCCTGGCACACCTGGCTCTGCATTCCCTCAGGGAGGAGTTCCCTGTGTGATCCCAGCCCTGGCACACCTGGCTCTGCATTCCCTCAGGGAGGAGTTCCTTGTGTGATCCCAACCCTGGCACACCTGGCTCTGCATTCCCTCAGGGAGGAGTTCCCTGTGTGATCCCAACCCTGGCACACCTGGCTGTGCATTCCCTCAGGGGAGAGTTCCCTGTGTGATCCCATCCCTGGCACACCTGACTGTGCATTTCCTCAGGGGAGAGTTCCCTGTGTGATCCCATCCCTGGCACACCTGACTGTGCATTTCCTCAGGGGAGAGTTCCCTGTGTGATCCCAGCCCTGGCACACCTGGCTCTGCATTCCCTCAGGGAGGAGTTCCTTGTGTGATCCCAACCCTGGCACACCTGGCTCTGCATTCCCTCAGGGAGGAGTTCCCTGTGTGATCC
Source organism: Molothrus ater (assembly GCF_012460135.2). Classification (NCBI taxonomy): domain Eukaryota; kingdom Metazoa; phylum Chordata; class Aves; order Passeriformes; family Icteridae; genus Molothrus; species Molothrus ater. Next base: position 3,335,319 of record NC_050490.2, on the reverse strand, counting down.
CAACCCTGGCACACCTGGCTGTGCATTCCCTCAGGGGAGAGTTCCCTGTGTGATCCCATCCCTGGCACACCTGACTGTGCATTTCCTCAGGGGAGAGTTCCCTGTGTGATCCCATCCCTGGCACACCTGGCTCTGCATTCCCTCAGGGAGGAGTTCCCTGTGTGATCCCAACCCTGGCACACCTGGCTCTGCATTCCCTCAGGGAGGAGTTCCCTGTGTGATCCCAACCCTGGCACACCTGGCTGTGCATTCCCTCAGGGAAGAGTTCCCTGTGTGATCCCATCCCTGGCACACCTGGCTGTGCATTCCCTCAGGGAGGAGTTCCCTGTGTGATCCCAGCCCTGGCACACCTGGCTGTGCATTCCCTCAGGGAGGAGATCCCTGTGTGATCCCAACCCTGGCACACCTGGCTCTGCATTCCCTCATGGATGGGTTCTCTTCCCTTTGTTCCCAGCCCTGGCACCCAGGGAACAGCCCTGCTCTGGGCTGGCACACCTGGCTGTGCCTTCCCTCATGCAAATCCATGTGATCCTTATCTTCCACACAATCCCAGCACCCCGGGGACAGCCAGCACAGCCTGGTCAGCTCTGGGGCACCTTCCTTCCCTCCTGGAGGAGCTCCTTTCCCTGTGGATGGAGGGTGAGGGCTGCTGCAGGTGTTGCTGTGTGCTGGTTCCTTCTCCTGACCTGTCACCTCCTCCTAGGGCCACTCCTCCGGGACGTCCCCAATGTCATCCAGTGTGCAGTCGGGGACACCCATCACCAACGACCTGTTCAGCCAGGCCCTCCAGCACGCCCTGCAGGCCTCAGGGCAGCCCAGCCTCCAGGTCAGTGGCAGCCCCTGGAATCCTGCACCCCCTGGCATCTCCCAGCTGCCTCCTGTGGTGGGACATCAGCCTGGGAGGGGCACCACTGGTGCCTTTTTGGGCTACCTAAAAACAGAGGCCAGACAACATTAAAAGAATAAAAAGCAATTCTATTTATTGAAGGGTCATTTGGGGCAGATAAAGCCCCCCAGGGGCAACACCCAAAAATGGGTGATGGCTCATGGGTTTTCAGACTTCTGTAAATTTGGTCCATTTGCATATTGAGGGTTAATCTTCTAATTACACCTTCAGGTAATGAAGTCATTTACCCCAAGTTTCTAAAAACACAGGCCTGACAAAATTAAGGGAAGAAAAAGTAGTTATATTTATTGAAAGGCCTTCAGGTACATTTGGGGCAGGTAAAGCCCCCAGGGGTTTACCTGGGGGTAACGAACAATGGCTCACAGGTTTTCACACTTCTATAAATTTGGTCCATTTGCATATTGGGAGTTAATCTTCTAATTACACCTTCAGATAATGAAGTTATTTACCCCCAGTTTGCTCCTCCAGCTCACTGTTGTTTACATTTCTGGGGCCTGAGGCAGAGAGATGTCCTTGATTGCCAGGCCTGGAGAGGAATTGTTGTGTCTGCCCAAAATGGGAAAGCAGCAGCTCATACTGTATATGGAGTTTAGAATTATACAAAGAATTACAGGATTACAAATGTATGAAAAATATAAAAGCTGAAGTCCAAAGGCATCATCACAGCCACTGCAGAAATACTGGGTGGAACTGGAATGGTGGTGTTACAAATGCATATTTTATTGTTGGCTTTTTGCAAATATTAAGATAAATACTATATGTATAATGTTAAAAGAATTTTTATTTCTGCTACTAACAAAAAACTTGGACATAGTAATAGTAGTAGCTAATATAGTTATAAATGAACTCTTTTTAATCAAGATAACATCCAGTGAACATATAATGAAGACCTTGCTATTAATATACTATCAACATTTATCATCTGAAGAAAGTAGACTTAAAGCCCAGACTAAAAGTAATAAAGAAAAAAAGCCAAAACCACAACTAAGAAACATGCATACTCTAAAAAAACAAACCCAAAGAACCACAAAATTGTACCTAAAATATATAAACTAGTTTATAGAAAAATGTAAATATACATAAGAATCTATGAATATACAAGCTAATGTAATAGAAAAAGTATTTTAAAAATATCCCTGAAAGTAAGTGTGCTCTTGGCTGAGTTCCAAGATGCACCCAGCCATAATCTTTACTATCTTTATCTCCTATTGTCTTTTATTAAACTTCTAAATTTTACCAAAAAAAAAAACAGACCCCCTTTTTCACAGAGGGGTGGTGGCTTTAGGGACTTTGCAGCATCACTGAGCTTTCAGGAACTGTTTGCACAGGAGCTGCTCAGGTGGGTGGGAAACAAGTTCACCCTCCTATGAAAATGTCAACATTTAAAAACCACATTTTGAAAGTAAAATAAAGGACAGTAGGAGACAAGGACCATAGAGCAAAGGTTATTACTATGAAAAACACGTTCACTCTCCTGTGAAAGTGTAAAAAGTTTAATAAAGGACAATAGGAGACAAGGACCATAGAGGAAAGGTGATTATGGCATCAGCCAAGAGCCCCCTGTAATCTTTGGGGATATGTCCTGGTTTAGGGCAAATTTAACCCTAACCCCTTAAAAACCTTTTAATTACACCAGCCCTTTGCATATTCACAGACCCTTGTGCACAGTAAACTTTTCCCCAAAGTGGTTTACGTGTTCCAGGAATTGTTTAGCACATCTCTTCTTTGGATCTGCTTTGTTAGAGCACGTGGATTCCTGGATTGTGGTTTCAGTCCCTTTTTATCCCCTCCAGTTCTGGGCCCTGGCCCACACTGCCTTCAGAGGGTGAGTGCTGCTGGCTGGCACAGCTGTGCAGGTGTGCTCACCCTGTGTGTCACATCTGTCCAGGTGTGCTCACCCTGTGTGGCAGATGTGCCCAGGTGTGCTCACCCTGTGTGTGGCAGATGTGCCCAGGTGTGCTCACCCTGTGTTCAATGGGTGGTATCCCATCCCAGCAGGCACTGTAACACTGCACACTGATAGCAGCTGCTGCACTGAGCCTCATGGACAGAAATGAAATCCATATCTTTATAAAAAAGTCACTTTACCACCACACATCTGAAATCCATTTTAATATTTGCCAAAAGCCAATATTAAAATGTGTATCTATAACAGGTGGGACACTGGGCAGTGGGAAGGGCTGCTGGTTTTTCTGCTGGGATTCTCACACCAAACCTGCTGAGATTCTCATCCCAAACTTCTCTTTGCTGTGAGCAGAGCCAGTGGCAGCCCCAGCTGCAGCAGCTGCGAGACATGGGGATCCACGACGACGAGCTGAGCCTGCGGGCCCTGCAGGCCACAGGAGGGGACATCCAGGCTGCCCTGGAGCTCATCTTTGCTGGGGGGGCCCCCTAAATCTTTTCCTGGACTGGTGAGTTGTGGTGAGGCAGCAGCTGGGTTGGTTCTGTGTGTGGAGAGCACTGAAAGCAGCTCCAAATCCTCTCTCCGACCTCCTCAGGACTCAGCACGGAGAAGGGAAGAGGTGGCTTGGTGCTGGAGATGTGGCCCCTCCAGCTGTGCAATGTTTTATCTGTCACTACCCTCTGCCTGTTGTTTCATTCTCTCCATTAAATGGACCCTGCTCAGCTCCCTGCCTGCTGTGTGGGTCGTGCTCTGTCCTGGCTTGTGTTGCAGATCCCAGCAGGGCAGGAAGGGGAAGCATTGCTGGCCAGGGGTTATGTACAGATCATGAACAGGACAGGACTGCTGAGGAACACGTCTCAAGCTGTTTATTTTCCAGCATCACTCTCATTGCATGGATATGACAATGGGAAGATGCCAGCAGCAGCAGACAAAGAACTTAATGTTACAACTCACTTAAAAGTTTTTTGACCAATCCCACAAGGCAGAAGCACATTGACAGTAGTTCTATCCAATCACCATAAGTACATGTACCTTCTGTTAAAACAATGTTTGCTTATTTTGGATACAATACCTGCTTGTAAGCCTTAAATCACAATGCACAGAGCTCCATTATTAAGCTTAGAACGTCCTCATATCTTGCTAGATAAACTTTTCTGTAGCTTAGAGAGTTATTCTAGCTGAGTGTTAATACACAGACCATTGTTCTAGTTGTCCTTATTTTCTAATCTTATATAACTTTTCTGCTGACAAATCTTATGGCTCTCACTTAGCTCTAATTGCAGTTCTGCTGTCTCTGAGCCCTGCCTTTTGCAGCATTCCCAAAACCCTCTGATTTTAAGGATTCCCACAAACTGCAGGAACAGCTCTGCCTCGGTGGGATGTGGTGCTTTCAGCAGAGGGCACGGCCACCACGAGGTGACAGTGACAGAGAAATGACAAGGGCTGAGTGGGAGCTGGAGAAATGCCCGGTGTGGGTTGCACCACGTGCCGCGGCTGCAAAGCCAATTAACGGCGTTCGCCTGTAATTGCAATCAGAGGGGGCAGCGAAAAGCCAGGCCTGGAGCTGGGCCCGGCATCGCTGGGATTGCGCGCCGGGGTTAACGAGGCGTGAAAACGGCAGCGGGTTCTCGGAGCAGAGAGCGCTCTCCTGCCTCACCTCCAGGCTGCTGTGCTGCCCTCTAATCCCTGCGCAGCTCTGTGATCCTCGCTGATAGCATCTCGGTGTCACCCTGCAAACGCGGGATTGTTCTCTGCGGGGAGCCCTGCGCTGATAGGCTTTAATCCTGTCGAGAGGATTAATGCCCGAGGGAGGGAGGGAGGGAGGGAAGGAGGGGCTGGTTTTGTGCTCAGTCTGGAGCAGATAAAATGTGATGGACATGAATGGCTTTCCTGACACCATCCTGCGTCCCTGCCCTCGGCACACACACGGATTTTATGTGTAAGAAAACTGATTAATCCCTTCCCATCCCTGGATCCTGCCTTTGCCGGGGTAGCACAGAGCACAGCACCCTCCTTTCCCCTGCTGGCAGCCCCAATCCTCCGGGATAACCACGGATTAGCCGGATCACAGATGCTCCTGCCCAAAGCTGGGGAGCATTGCAGGCTCTCCCGGCCACCAGCACATCCAGTTTGCCTTCCTGCACCACCTGAATTCTCAATTTAGGGCTCATTGCTGTCCCAAAACAGTGGTTTTTGTGTCAGTCCTGAGATTTTTGATCCCTCTGTTGACCCACGTTTGGCATGAAGCCGCTTTTGCTGCTATTTCTGCTTCCCAACGCCCCCAGCGAGCTGAAAACTGCCTGGAATTTTTTGGGGGTTTTTTTGGGCTGGAAGTGACTTTTCACAGATTTCCTCTCCCAAACGACAGGGCTTGGCTGGGAGCAGCAGCTCAGGCACATGCACTGGCTGCAGCAGAGGAGAAGTTGGCAGCGCTGCCGCTCACGACATCGCTTCCCTCGCCCGGCAGAGCCGTGCCTGAGCACAGGGGGAGCTGCGGGGAGGGGGGAGAGGCTCTGCTGCCTCCTGCACGGCTGGGCAGCGCCTGAGCTCTGCTGCAGCAGCTCCTGCAGCACACAGGGAGCTCGGAGCGGGCTGGGAGTGGTTCTGCAGCCGCCCCGGGGCTGCACGTTCCTGCTCCCAGCCTCACGTGGGAGGGATGCTCAGGGGCTCTGCAAGGGCAGGAGCAGCAGAACAGCAGGGAAAGGCTTGAAAGGAGAGGGTTAGGTTGGGTACCAAGGAGGAATTGTTCCCTCTGAGGGTGGGCAGGCCCTGGCACAGGTGCCCAGAGAGCCTGTGCTGCCCCTGGATCCCTGGCAGTGCCCCTGGCCTGCTGGAGGTATCCCTGCCCATGGCAGGGGTGGAATGGGGTGGCTTTAGCGTCCTTGTCACAAATTGTGAGTGGCTGAGGGTGACAGAGACAGAGCAAACTGATGCCAGTTCCGTGTGCTCCATCCCTGTGCCCCTCCTGCCACGTTGGGAGCAGAGTGGATCTGCTCTGCTTGGCTCTCAGTTCATCCCTCCTGCCCCTCTCACACTCCCTTCTCCAGCCCAGCAGCCCTGCCTGGGCTTTGCTGGGAGCAGACTGGGAAGTAGGTGTGGCCTGACCCTGGAAGAGCAGGAGGTCAGGCCACAGTTCCCCGGCGTCAGCAGGGTCCTTCTGTTGGTGACATCAAAGAGCTGCTCTTGGTCTGCTTCCCTGCTGGCCTCACTGGGGCTGCCAGGGGAAGCTGTGACAGCAGGGATGGTTGGCAGCAGCTGCTTTTCCTCCCCTGTTTTCCATAATCCTGTTTTTCATCCCACTGCTGGACACCTGGAGGGGGTGGAGGTTTGGCTGGGCCCTGCACCATGTGTTTTCTGGAGCCCTTCTTCTCCTTGTCTCTCTCATTTTGGGCTGATTTGTCTCTGCTGGTTCATTTTCCAGCAAAAAGGTGGAGTGGAGGCAGAGCAGAATCTCCCAGGTGACTTTTGCAGTGCCTCAAGCAATGTTGGACAGATTTCCATGGGATAATGTTGGCTCCTTGCTCCCCCAGCCTGACTATTCCCACTTTGTCCCAGTCACATCCTGGAGCTCCACACCTTGCCCTGAGCATATAAATTGCAGAAAATTGGTGAAGGTGACTTTCCCTGATTCTCCAGGATTTGTTGGGCAGGTACATCCAGCAGGAGCAGCAGCAGGAATTTGTCTGGCACAGCCTTTGCCCATCAACTTGCTTTTTTTGCAGAGGTTTCCTGGCTGCTCCCAGCTTTGTCCTTGTAGGAAAGGCCAAAACACACCAAAAGTTGGAGTTTTTCTTCCTTTCCCAGCTCTGTGCTGGTTCAGTGAGCTGAGGGGTCTCAGGGAGGGGACAAAAGAAGAAGGGACAGAGGTGTCCTTGGCAATAAGGACATTTTGGTCTTACTCTTTCTCAGGGAAACTCTGGAGAAAGGAGCAAAGTTCAGATTTGGGACAGCTGATGAGGTGAGAGCATGGAGACAGGGCAGGTGACACATGCCAGTGACCTGTGTCCTGTGGGGTTTGCTCCCTTCCCTGCCATGAATCACCATTTTCCTGTAAGAAGTGACAAAAAAGGAGCTCTGATTTCAGCCCTCAAAGCTCCCTTTTAAGGTTACAGAGTTGAGGCCCCACGTGATCCACAATATAAACCAGGCAACTATTTTAATTTGTGAAAGCAGAAATGGGCTGAAAATGTCACCCTGTGAGAATATTTCTATTTCCTTATGTTCCCTTTTATATTTATAGTGTTCTAATATTCATAAACGTGTCCCAAAATCCCTTTGAGAGGGTTTCCCCCCCCCCTCTATCTGTGAAATAAATGCTGATTTAAGAGCAGGGTCTGCTGGTTCAGCAGGGATGAATTAATTCAGGGGTTGAGTTGGAGCTGTGGGGTTCCACTCTAGGAGCCATAAAAGCATCAGAGGGGATCCAGAATTCCTTTTTTTTCCTTCAAGGGCCAAGAACGGAGCCTGGAGCACAACTTTGGAGCAGGGTGAGCAGAGAAAAACCCATTTCTAAGAGATTTTCCAGCATCTGGCTGTCAGAGGTTGGGGCACTTTCAAAGCTGGGTGTTGGGAACAGAGCCCACACGAGGTTTGTCCTTCAACTGGCCAATCTGTGGCCTCTGTGTCACCCCTGGGGATGACCTAAGGTGCCAGGAGGAGCTGTGGGACTGGGGCAGGTCCTGGGTGCCAGTAAAGCTTTGAGGGTTCCTTTTGGGGTGCACTGGGGCAGGAGGAGGTGACAAGGACAGGGCAGCCAGCAAGGACATTGTCCCCTGATGTCACTGGGGCAGGAGGAGCCAGGCCAGCAGGTCCCAGCATTTCCCTGCATGGTGCTGGATTAAAGTTCTGGAATGTTCTGCCCAGGGAGGTGATGGAGTCACCATCCCTGGGTGTGTTTAACAAAGCCTGGATGTGGCACTGGGTGCCAGGTGAGGTGTTGGGGCTGGGCTGGACTTGATGACCTTGAAGGTCTCTTCCAACCTGGTGATTCTGTGATTCTGTGAATTCTGTGGATCTGTGTGCTGTTCCTGGGGAGGGAAGCAATGCTGGCCCCTCAGGATCCCTTTGTGGGGTTTTTCTGGCTGCCCTGAATCTCTGACCCCAGAGGATTCTCAGTTACACATCATTTAATCACCTCAGCTCCTGCCAGCTGCTGTCTGCTCAGATGAGTTCCCAGCTGTTTTAATGCCTTGTGAAGGCTGACCTAGAGCAGAGGCTAGACAGAGCTAAAGAATAAAGCAGGGATTTATTAAAAAGCCTCCATGGATCCACCTTGGGCAGCACAAGAGCCCAGCCAGGGCTACACCCAAGTTGAACCCAAAATGGTCACAAAAATGGACAGCTGGTCATGGGGTCTCTCACTTTTGTAAGTTCTGCTCTGTTTGCATATTGGAGTTAATTGTCCAATTCCAGCTTTAGCCCATGCAGTCCCATCCTTGTTTTCTCTCTTCTTGTTTATGCCCTTGGGCCTGAGATTTGGATCCTTTGTCCTTGGTGCCCAGCTGGAGCAGGAATTGTTTTGTCTCCCTGCTCTGTGCAGAGAGCTCACCATCCCATAATATGAAGCCCAGACCCACACAATAAATCCAAAAAGTAGAAAAGCTAAACCTGAGGCATCAGTTTTGTTCTCCCCCCACCCCATTCCTCATCCCCATGTTCCTCCCTGAGCTGATCCCTGTCCCAAAGGGGCCCTGTGGGACCGGGCTGGCCCCACAGCAGGTGACAGGCGGCACCAGGAAGGACAGATGGGACATGGGAAGAAAGGAAAGCTCTTCCCTGACCAGCCTAGTGCAAAAAGGAGCCAAAGGATGTCTGGGGACATCCTGCTGGAAGAGAGGGAGAGCTCCCCATGGGTGTGCTGATCCCCGTGTCACCACAGCCACTGTCCCTCTGCGTCACCAGGCCCGGGGTGGCTCTCAGGGGTCACACTGGGAAGGAGAAGTGGGACAGACCCTTTCCCCTCCCTTTTTTCCTTGTCACTCCCTTCCTGTCGAGACAGATACTGCTGCTGGAAGAGCTCCAAGGTCACAGCCAAGGAGTTGTTTTTCCTGAGCTTGGGTTTTTGAGGCCAGAGAGGGCTCTGGCACTTGCCCAGCAGCCTCTCCAAAGCCAGGTGAGTTTGTTTGGACTCCCTGCAGAAAAATGCAGGCTGAAATTCCAGACAGATTGCAGAGAGGTCAGACCTTAACCAGCTGTGTGCAGGAGGATTTTGTATCTCTTCTGGGGCTGATAAGGGGGGTTATCATCTTGGGTGGGGGATAGTGGTGCTGGAGCCTCCCTGGGCATTCCAGAGCTGCTGGCAGGTGTGGGAATCCCATTTTGGGGAGCCTGAGATGTGGCCATCCCCATTGCAGTGCTGCCCTGGAGCATGGCACACAGGGAAGGAAGGCTCAGGAACTGCAGAACACCTCACAGGGACATGGAGCTCTCATGGTGGGAGTGTGGTGGGCAGAGCCACCCATTCCTGTTCTTTTTGTTGTTCTAACCTTGTTTCACTGGCTGAGACTCCACACTGGATTTTGTTAACTCTGCCTTTTTGGCACCCCTGCCTCGTTTCATGCCCCACCAGTGAGTCCCCTCTTGTGGGAAATGAATTTGTAGAAATTTCTCCAAGTTTGATATTTGTTTACATACAAATACACACTATGTAAACATATTATTTTTGTTTACATAGTATGTAAACCTACACACCATGTAAACATCCTATTTGTATGTAAACAAATGTCAAACTTGGAGAATTTTCTACAAATTCATTTCCCACGCCCTCTGAGGATGTGACACCTTCAGATGTGATGCTCCAGAGGGGATTTGGTGACAAGGGTGGGCTGTGGCTGTGGCCAGTCCTCAGGCAGGACCTGTGACCAGTAAATCACATTGTGACACTGGTCTGGAAGGTCCTGGGCAAGCCCCTGGGCTTTCATTTGGAGGCATGGGAAGAAGGGGACTCCCAGCTGGGGTTTTATGCTGCTCTCAAAATCACTGAGTGCAAATCAGCTCGGTCACAAGTTCCCTTCTGGCCAAATCTGTTGGGAAATCTTTTCTGGGGGGTGAAATCTACAGGATAGTTTCATTTTAGGGGCAGGTGGCTCCTCCACCCCTTTCCTGAGTGGTTTGTAAAGCTCTGGGGGTGGCTCTGAGCTCATTTGGGCACCTTTGGTGGCACTTGTGCTGTGCTGTCCTTTGGCAGAACCCATGGGGGAACTTGTGCCAACTGCTCAGAGCCCCCAGCCTCAATCCAGCTTGAAGAGGTGAGCCTGGAGAGCTGGGAAGTTCCCAAACTCTGCAGGGCTGTGACCTTGGGGAAGCATGGTTGAGGTTTTTTGGTTGCTGCCTGCCAGGAACGTGAGCTGGGGAGGGAGAATTTGGGTGTGGAGAGCAGAAACTGCAGCAGCTGATCAAAGATCTGCTCTGCTCGTTTCCCTCCTCACTCTGTCAGCTGGGGAATGAAGGGTCTGTCAGCACCACGAGGAGCTGTGAGGGGGATTTCACTGATTGCCACTCCAAAGCCAGCCTTCTCAGGCAGCCTGTTCCCAAAATGAGGACTGGGAGCTCTGATCTTCCAAAAGTTCTGTCCAACCTCTTGGGCTGACAGTCCCTCCCACAGCTTCAGCACAGGATTTCCCAGGTGCAGCATCCCAGTCTTCTCTGGGAAGGGTGATGGAAAGGGGGATGAGGAACATGCTCATCCTTTGTCCAGCTTGTCCCAATGGAAAAGAGGGGATGAGGAACATCATCATCCTGTGTCCAGCTGATCCAAACCTTGTCTGGGAAGTGCTGATGGAAAAGGGGCAATCAGGAACATCCTCATCCTGTGTCCCCACCTCATCCCAATCTTGTCTGGGAAGGGAGGATGGAAAAGGAGCATGAGGAACATCCTCTTCCTTTGTCCAGATGATCCCAACCTTGTCTGGGAAGGGAGGATGGAAAAGGGGATGAGGAACATCCTCTTCCTTTGTCCAGCTCAGCAGGGTCCCTCTGGCAGTGTCACACCTGCTTTGTGGCACAGCAAAGGTCCTGCCTGGCTTAGCCAGGGCTGAGATTTCTCTTGCTGTTCCTTTTTTCCTTGGAAGATCCACTCTGTTGGTGCTTCCAAGGGTCACATTCCTGGCCGAGGGAAGGTAACAGATCTGTTTTTGTGGATAAAACCACCACAAGCCTGCTCGGGTGCCAAGTGCAATCTGAGCTCTTTGGGTTGCCTGGGCCACAAACATGATGAATAAAACTGTTCCTCTTGGGGAAAAAAATCTGTGCTTCTGACAAGATTCCTGGGGGAGGCTGCCTCCTGATCCGTGCTGGAAGCGAGGCGCATGATCTGGGAGAGAGCTGCTCACGAGTTGTGCTGGGGAAGTTCTGATCCCAGAGTGGAGCAGATGGAAATTTCTGCAGGAAAGAGCTGAGCTGCTGCCTAGAATCTGATGCTGCCTGCTCTTGAGCTACCAAACTCAATCTGGGAGCTCCTTCCCCGCTTTGGGAAGGGTGGTTTTCATTCCAGCACCTCCTGCACACCAGGCCAGGCTGGAAATGGGAGCTCTGGGGAGCTGTGCTGCTCTGCAGGGTTGGGTTTTCCTGGGGGTTGTGTTCTCCACATCCTGCCCATCTCCTGGAATCGCTTTCCCAGGCAGTGATCTCATGGTTCTGGGAGCCAGGCTCCCCCCTGGCTGCCCTCACCCTTCCCTCTGAGGCTGCCCAGAGCAGCTAGAAGCGCTCCAGGACGGGCTTGGAGCAGCACCCTGCGACAGTGGGAGGTGTTGGACACCAAGGTCCCTTCCACCCCAAACATTCCTAAAATCCTGGGGGAGCTTGAGTCCTGAAAAGTCCTTTTCCAGGAGTGTTTTTGGAGAAGAAAACTCCTTTTTCAAGAGTGTTTTTGGGGAGAAAACCTGCTTTTTTGGGGTTGTTTTTGGGGAAGAAAACTACTTTTTCAGGAAGAAAACTCCTTTTTTCCTGCTGGAAACCAGGTGATAACAGGGTCTGGCAGCTCAGGGAGCAAACAGGGACCTGCAGCTGCCCCCAGGGCAGTTCGGGCTGAGCTCAGAACGCTTCAGGGCTGGAAATCACCACTGCCAGAAGTGAGTGTGTGTCTTCCCCCTGTAATTACCCCGGCAGCTGCGTGGCCTAAGAAAGGTGAACCCACAGACACAAAGAAGCGCCGGGAAATCCCTGTGGCTCCTTCAAATCCACCATTAGCCGGCTCATTAATTTATTTTTGCTCCTTTCAGCGTGCCCCCCTTGCCCTGCCCCTGCTCGCCCCTCCAGGAGCGGAGCGGGGCCGGGGCCGAGCTTCAATCGCCGCTTTAAAGGGCGCAGCTGCGGCTTCTTCCCGGTGGGCTTCTCCCATTCCGGTCACGTCCCGGCTCGCTCTCCGTGCTCGGAATGCCCCGCTCCTCTCATTAACCAGAGCCACAAAGGCTCCCGGGCCTCCCCGGGGGGACCTTTGCGACAGAAAGGTGACCGTGCCACCCGCGGGGTGTCCTTTGGGGGAGCAGCCGCGTCACCAGGGTTCGGGATGCTCGGGCAGGGCTCACCTTCCTGCCGGCTCCCGGAGCGTGACATCCACTCAGGGATGTCGTTCCCCGCCACGTGTGCTCGGGAGAGGGGGTGTGACAGCGTGGTGACACTCGGGTGTCCTTAGGAGTGGCCCTTTTCTGCTGGCCCTACTGCATCCCGCTCCTCCTGGATCCAGCTGTGCCATTCCCCATCCAGCTGTTCCCCCTCATGCCACCGCACCTGGCTCAGGGCATACCCCCGTGTCACACCACCCCCTCTCTGCCCCTATTCTCGGCCCTATTTCCGTTCCCCTCTCACTCGTCCCAACCTCTTATTTCCCTCCGCAGCCCCCGCGGGAAGTTCTTGGCAAACCCCGGCCCAGCTGCGACTTTTCCGCGGGGCACAAAAACACCGACCCCCGCACTTTCCCGTCACCGAGGAGAAGGATCAAAACCCAAAAAAACCCCCCCCAAACCCTTGCGGTAAAAGCCGTGCCGGAGCTCAGGTGTGTTACGCGAGCTGCTGAGGGTTTTACTCCATTTTTGCTGTGGAAGGCCCGCCCTCCCCTCACCATTGGCTGCGCCCGGCTGCTCGCAGCCTTTTGTACGCGGGGAGATGCAGCTGTCAGCCCGCCTGGCTGCCGATCCCGGCTCGCTCCCGGACTAGGAATGGGCAGGAGGAAGTCGCCTGTTGCCCTCCTGGTGGCCCTGTGGCTCGGCCAGCTGGGCACGTGGGCAGCGGGGCGCCCCAAGGTGAACCCCAGGATCATCGCGGCTCCCCAAGGTGAGTCCCGGGCTGCGCCCTCGGCATGCGGCTGCTCCCCGCGCCGGCTCCTTCCTACCGGGGGCTCGTCCTTTGAGCACTCGGGTTATTTCTATTTCTTTTGTGTCCTCGGGGAGGCTTTTGGCTCTCGTTAAATGCCTGTGGGTTGAGGCTGTTGGCTTTTAATTGGTTTTTTAGACGGTTCTTTTCTTTTTTCTTTTTTATGTTTTAAAAGCATTTTCCTGCGAGCTGGGGACATTAAAGGCTGTCGAAAAGCGCTTTTTCCCCCCTTATCTGCTGGGTATATTAAAGGCTGTCAAAAAGCTCTGACACATTTCCTAACTTGCGGCACTCCAGAAAGCAGAAGTATATATTTACATAGTTAATGCACTTATTTATCTGCTTGAACTCGCCCTACTCGCTGCAGACGAGTTTGGGGAGTAAATATTTGCCAAGGACCGCTGGTCTCAGGGGAAAAAATTTACAAACGGCACGTAAGGACTTTGTAACCAGATTGGATCTGGGCGAACCCGAACAAAGAAATGTTTTCAAGGCTCTGAGCCTGGTGTGTCGGCGCTGGTTTCATCACGAGTTTTGGGATGAATCCCCTCCGGGCTGGCTGGAACAAAGACCCCGTTGGCTTTGCCGGGCGGGCTCTGCAGCACAAGGGCTCCTCTGTTGCTCCCCATTCCCTGGCAACTTCCGAGAACGCCCATTTCCCCCGCTTCGTTCCGTGCCATCTGTTCTCCTCCGCTGGCATTTGCGTGCCCTTCCCCGGGCTGGCAGAGCGGGGAGGGGGGTGCTGGCCGTGTGCGCGGCTCGGGGGTGGCCTCTGCTGTCACCTTGTCACACAAAGGGGAGCGGTACCGCCGCGCAGGGCAGGGGAGGCTGCTCCGCTATGGCGTCACCGGCGGTGGCTGCGGGAAAAGGGGACGGGAGCTGCTGCTCCGGGGACATTCCCCCTGTTCCCGACAGCGGTGGGGTTCGGCGTGGCTGGAAATCGAGGGACAGGGAGGGGATGGAGTGGCCGATCCCCACCTGTGTCCCTGCACAATGCTGTCACTCGTCGCTCACCAGTGTCTGGGTGGCACTGAAGGCTGCTAGCACCTGTCACCGAAACCAATCAGGAAATTTCACCTGCTCTCCTTTCTGTGCTTATCTGTGCCTGTAATTATTTCTGAGAACTCGGGAGGGCCCCGAGCTAGAGTGGTATTGCAGTCAGGGAGCGATGGGAGCGAGCCGTGTCCTATTTCACATCTCCTTGGTGTCACCTCTACCCTCCCCAAGTAGGGCAGTGGGTGAGCGAGGAGGCGGAGGATGAGGAAACGGGCTGGGGGCTGCTGTGGCCGCGAACCCCCGCTGAACTTCCCGGTGGCCCGGGCGCACTGAAAGCTCAGCATGTTCAGCGTTCCGGGCTCAGCACGTGGCTGCCGCAGCTGCAGCCCGCTCCGAGCCCGGCCCTCGCCAGCCGAGCGGGGGGGATGGAGCCGCAGGGCCGATTTCCAGCCCGCAGGGCTGACTTTCAGCTCGCAGTGCTGCTCTTTAGCTCGCAGGGATGATTTCCAGCTCTGCCCCCCGTTCCTGGGGGTGGGGAGCAGCGTTCCGGGCCCGCTGCTGCCTTTGCAGTGGTGCAGGGCTGGCCCTGGGCTCTGCAGGAGCTGGCAGCTCTCCCCTAATTAAATTTCTTCCACGCCACGGCCCCGCACAGGCAGCAGGTGATGCGGCTCGGCAAAGGCACCTCCACGTGTCCCAGCCCCGAGGAGGGCGAGGGTGCGGATCTGTGGGGCTGGGCAGAGCCGGGCTCTCTGCAGGAGCGATCCCTCCCTGCCTGCAGCGCAGGAAATCGGGCAAAGCTGCAGCTGCTTTTCCATCCCTCGGCCTCGCTCCCCTCACCAGCACCATGCACAGTGAGTCTGTGACAGCAGAAAGCTCAAATCTACCGGTTTGGTGACATCTGGAGCTTCCCAGGATCCATCAAACCCTGCCCTTGCTGCAGCTCCGCTGCTTTGGCCTCCAGTTCCAGTAAGAAATATCTGAGGTGAGGTGGGGATGTGGGACAAAACATCCCCAGGCTGAGGTGGCACAACCCTGGGCTCACCCCTGCAGACAAAGGAGCACCGCGCGCCTGTCCTGCTGCTCGGAGCTCCTGCATTAACAATTCCCAGCACTTTGGAGCTCATTTTTCTGCAGCTCCGTGGCCCCTGCAGCCTGCACAGGTGGCCGTGGGCAAGTGGTCACTGCCAGGCACACCTGGCTCTGCAGGGTTCCCTCCTGACTCGAGCAGTGATATGGAGCTGACCTTTGCTGTGTGACATTTCTGCTGGCAGGACGTTTGCCCCGTTCCCTTTGGAGGCTGACCCCGGAGTGTCCCTGGCCGCTGCCCTTCCCCGTGTCCTGCGGAGGGCTCCGAGTTCCTGCGGGCTGAACTCGAGGCGTGTTCCCATCATTCCCTCCCTCCTCATCCTCCCCTGCCTCCCTGGATTTTTCCCCTGCCCGGCTGGGCTGCGCTTTGCCAAAGGTGCAGCCGCATCCCGCACGGAGCTATTGCTGCTCGGCGTGTCCCAGGACCGGGGCAGGGTGACAGCGGAGGGGACAGCCCAGCCCGGCTGTCTCCTGACCGGAAAGTCACCGAGCATCACAAAACGCTGAGCGTGGCACGGAGCCTGCGGCGGGCTCGGGCTGCTGCAGCCCGCGGCCTTTGCAGCGCAGGCTGGGCTGGAGCTGCTGCCACGCTCAGCCACACGTGCAGAGCGCCGGGGAAAACTCAACCCACCGCGGGGTGGGCTGGGCTCCGGCTGTTTAATTATTCCCAGCTCATTAACAGGTGAGCTGGAAGCCGCAGGCAGCAGAGATAAGGAGGTCCCCGAGGGAAGGGCGGGATTATACACTTGACCCTCGGCGGGGTGAGCTGGCTCAAACCCGCCCCGGGCTACAGCGGGCCCTTGGATTGGCATTTCTGGGAATCCGCCTGGAACGGCTCCTGGGCTTTGCTAGGCTTGGCTGCCTCCCTGACAGGGAGAGCTGTGTCAGCAGGGCTGGCGGGGAACTCTCCGTGCCCTCCTGGCACGGCAGGGCTGGGTCCCCCCAGAACCTTCTGGAAAGAGCTGCAGAGGGGCTTGGGATCAGGGATAGAGGGACAGGACGCAGGGAACGGCTCCCAATGCCAAAGGGCAGGGATGGATGGGATGTTGGGAAGGAATTCCTGGCTGGGATGGAATTCCCAGAGAAGCTGTGGCTGCCCCTGGATCCCTGGCAGTGCCCAAAGCGAGGCTTGGAGCACCCTGGGACAGTGGAAGGTGTCCCTGACCATGGCAGGGCATGGGATGAGATGATCCTTGAGGTCCTCATCTCCTCCTGTTGCGGCAAACGAGGGATTTCTGGTGCCAGCAGCAGCTTTTCTCCTCGGTGACAGCATCTCTGGGGTTTTTTGTGGTCCCATGGTGTGAAACATCTTTGTAGGACACTTTCCCACCAAGCTCTCAGAGCATCACCATTTCCAGGAGAAAGCTGCTCGCTTTCCCAGCAGTGCTATTTTCTCCTTTTTCACAGGGTTGGGGGATGCTGGGAACTGAAAATGTTGGTTGGGGAAGGAAAAAAAAAAAAAAAAAGAAAAAAGAAATATGTTTTGCTGTGCACAGATTGAAAAAGAAGAAAAGCAAACCAAACAAATGGAGTGAATCACAGGCACCTCCTGTTGCAAGAGCACGACACAAAAACAACAGGCAGGGCACGATTGATGGAAGTTGTGGCTGGAAAAAGGAGCCAGATGCCAATTTCTGACCAAACTCCCAGCTCTGCACCAGCCAATTTGGGGACGGAACTGCTGAAAACCGGCCTGGGAAGGTGTTCTGTGGATGATGCAGTCAGTGCTTAAATGGGACAGACTAAATTTAGACCTGAGTGCTTGAGTACAAGCTAAATCTAAGCTTGAGCACGGAATAAATCTAAGTCCGAGGTGCTTTTTAGGGAAGATCTCGCATCCTAAAAAGGGTTGGGAGGTGAGCGAGGAGAGCGAGGAGGGGAAATGGGTTCCAGCCAGCTCCATGGCTATTCCAGGCTGCTCCAGAAATAGGGCTGGTTCCTCCTGCTGGGCCCCCTTTTGCTGCCAGCCCCACCCGTGTGGCACGCCGTGGGAGTGCCAGGGGAGCAGGATGTGGAGGTGTAATTGAGGAGTGGGGTTTGGGTGATACAGCCCTTAATGACAGCTCTGCCTCTGTCACCTGTCCCCTCCCTGCCTTGCCTTACTGGGTCAGGCAGCGATGATTCCCCGTCTCGTTAAGCACTGGGGGCAAATATTCCCGTCTGGCAGGTGGGAGGGACAGGCACGGCGAGTTCCGGGAGTTGCCTTGAGGAATTCTAGGCCGGTCCCAGCCAGGGACCTGCCCTCGCACTGCCCTGGCCAGGCTGTGCTGGGATCTCGGCGTTTCACATTCCTGCCCCCGGGGCTTTCCGGGTCTGGGGAATGCGGAGCTGCAACCGGGGCTGGACGTGAGGGGAATGGGAAATCCGTGTCCCGGGTCATAGGGCACACAGAGGGTGCTGGCACAAAGCCGGAATGGCCCGGGGCTGGCACTCACCTGGAGCACACAGCAGGTGTGGGAAGAAGTAGGAGGAGGCTGGAAGGGCACAGTGGGGCCATTCCTGATCCCACTGGGATCCTTCCTGACCCCAATGGGAAGGGCACAGTGGGGCCATTCCTGACCCCACTGGGATCCTTCCCAATCCCAATGGGCACAGTGGGGCCACTCCCAATCCCACTGGGAAGGGCATGGCAGGCAGGCCATTCCTGATCCCACTGGGATCCTTCCCAATCCCATTGGGATGGGCATGGTGGGGTCATTCCCAATCCCATTGGGATCCTTCCTGATCCCACTGGGAAGGGCATGGTGAGGTCATTCCCAATCCCACTTGGAAAGGCATGGCAGGGTCATTCCCAATCCCATTGGGTTTCTTCCCAATGCTTCTGTGAAGGGCATAGCAGGGCCAGTCCCAACCCCACTGGGATCCTTCCCAATCCCACTGGGAAGGGCACAGCAGGGCCATCCCTGATCCCACTAGGAAGGGCCTCACCTGCATTCCACAAGGATGAAACCTCTGGATCTTCCCACTCAGAACCTCCCTGGGGACACCAAGGTGGCTGTTCCCTGTGCCCACCCTTGCCCTGGAAGGATTTTCCAGCTGTGGGGAGCTGGGATAAGGAAGTGGGTGGAGCAGGGTTGTTCTGCTGCTGGATGCTCCTGGAACTGCTTGGGGCAGCTTTTCCCCTTGGAAGGCCTTTCCTGGGAAATCAATGTTTGACTTTCCTGGGCTGGGAGGGGCTCCCCGGATCCGCCGAATCCATCCTTTGTTGCACTGACACAACATCCAGCAGTGCTTTTGCCATTGTTGGATAAAATTCCATCATCACAGCCTGGGACCAGCACTGCAGAGCAGAGCTTTTGGAAAGTGGCAAAACCTGGCTCTAAATTTAGTCCCTGCAGCCGTGGGGTGCAGCCGGGAAGGCCGGACTTGGCGGATGGCACAAATCCACGGAATCAAAGGCTCTGGCCTCGCCTTGCAGCTCCAGTGCTGCATAATTATGGGGGGAGCCAGAGTGGGGCCGTGTTAGTATTCATGGAATTGCTGCCGAGCCCGCCAGCCAGGGGTTTGATGTTTAATAAGGAGAATTCCAGCGTTCCCGGAGCGTGGGGCGAGCAGAGCCCCGGCTTTGAATCCAGGGCTTGTTCCCTGCGGGATGCAGGTTAGGGGGTCTCTGTTGTTGAGTGGGTGTTTGGGATCAATTCCAGCTCCAGCTTGGAGCAGGGATATCGGCAGCACAGCTCCCACAAGAGCTTCTGGGATCCCAAATCCCAATCCCAAACCCGGCAGCTCAGTTCCCAAACCAAAAGGGATTTTCCCCCCCAAGGCGCTCCCAGAATTAGCTCGGGAATAATTGACGTGCCAGGATATTTCCTTTCGGAGAGTGCCTCTGAAAAAGCCCATTTGTGTGCTCCGAGAGTGCTCTGCAGCGTGGCCCTGCCGGGCATCGGGATCGCCGGCTTTTGTGGAATGGATTATCCCGGCTAATGCGAGCTCCATTGTCTGCCCGGCTCGGGAAAAGCTGGGAAGGGCAGCGAGCTGCCCAAGGCACAAGGAGCACCCCGGGAGTGCAGGGATAGAGGGGAAAAGGGAAAAGCTGGGCAGGGATCTCTCCAGGGCACGGTGAGCACCCTGGGAGCTCAGGGAAAGGGGCAAGGGAAAGGCTGGACAAGACAGGGAGCTCCCCAGGGCACAATGAGCACCCTGGGAGTGCAGGGATAGAGGGGAAAAGGGGCAAGGGAAAAGCTGGGCAGGGCAGGGATCTCTCCAGGGCACAATGAGCACCCCGGGAGTGCAGGAACGGGGGAAAAGGAGCAGGGGAAAAGCGGGATAGAGGAATTCCCAGCTGGACAGAAAACCCGGCTGGGTGAGGAGGTTGGTGGTCCCACAAGGCCGTGCCCTTTGCTCGGAGAGGACGGAAGGGCTGGGGAGGCAGAGGTGAGATAAGATGAGGTGAGATAAGAAAGGGAGGCCGCGGTGATGAATCGCCGCTCATCTCCAAAGCATCTCGGGGAGGGGGGATGAGAAACTCCGGATGAGCCCCGTGGCTGTGCCTTGCCAGGCTCTCAGGGTGAGACAGAGCTGTGAGGTGGCTCTGGCTGCTTTCACGCCTCTTTCTTTGGGGTTTCCTGCCAGCTCCTGGGCCCCTTAGTGGGTTTTAGGGCTGTGTGTCCCCCTAGTCCCTCTCTCCTGTCTGTGCTGGTTCTGAGGGAGCAACTGAAGCCTCCCCCAGGTCCCAGCTGAAAAATGGGAAGGAAAGCAGCCCACAGCCCCAGTTCCTGCTTTTGGGAACCGCAGCCTTTCCTGCAGGATGGAGGGAACGGCAAAATTCCCGTCAGGGCTTTTACCCAGCCCGGGCTGATGGGAAAGCACTTTGGAAAACCTTTTAATGCTTCTTCCTGGGATGCTGCTGCGGGAAGGCCCGGCCCAGGCACCTTCGAGCCTGGCCCCTGCCCTTCCCTGCCCCAGGGGCACGAGAGAGGCTGGGCTGCCTTTGGAAACCCTGGGAATTCCACCAGGACTCGCTGGTCCACGTTCCAGCCTCGGGGTGGGATGGACACACAGCCCTGGCAGGGAGCTGCGTGTTCCCCGGCCGAGGGAAGCAGGGAACGGCTCACTTCACTTTCTGTCTGGTTGCCCCAGGAGTTTTTGGGGGTCCCTGCTCCTTTCAGGAACAGGGGAGAGCAGGAAAGCAGGGACAGGTGGCCACGATCCTGTCAGCTCCGAGCTGGGCAGGAGAGGGGAACGTGGAGGGAGTGAGAGCGGGGCCAGGGTGGGATTTGGACCCAGAGGGAGGGACAGGAACATGGAGGGAACAAGAGCAGGGCCAGGGTGGGATTTGGAGCCACCTTCCCTCGCTGCGGCTGCCACCGAGGGAGCTCCTGGGGATTGCACAGGAACGTGGAGGGAACAAAAGTGGGGCCAGGGTGGGGTTTGGACCCGGAGGGAGCTCCTGGGGGGATGGGACAGAAACCTGGAGGTGTTGCTATCACTTCTGCTCTGCTGCTTCTGCTTCCTTTGAGAGATGACTCAGGTTGGGGCACGGGGCAACCCGAAACACGACAGGGCTGCCCTGGGGTGATCCCTCAGCCTGGGGTGATCCCTCTCCCTTCCTTCCAGGCTCTCCTTCTCCAGAGGGGTGTCCCTGGGGACTCTGGGGATACAGGACCCTGCTCCTGGGGTGCAGCCCTGGCAGGGGCTGGGGACAGGAGGCCACAGCAGAGGAAGTGGCCTCCACACATTTCTTGCCACTTACATTTCTTCTTTTGCCTCCTTCTCGGAAACCCATCCAGAAGATGAGAAATGTGTCACTCCTCATGAGGTGTGGGATGGTGCTGGGACCTCACAGTCACAACCCTTCAAATTTTCCGTGGCAGGTCAGAGCAAACCTGCCCAAAACTCCCGAAATGCCTCATTTACAGTCAGGCTGTTTCTATAAAAAACCCCATTGTTGCAGGCTCTGTCCCAAGTGCCTGCCAAGGCTGCCTGAGGCTCCATCCCATGGGAATGGGACACTCCTGTCCCCGCTGTGCCCCCCTCCTTGGTGTCACACTGTTCCCTCGTGTCACTCTGTTCCCTTTGAGCAAATCATGCTGGAAGGAAAACTTAGCACAGCAGCTCCTTGGAGACATATTTCCTCTTCCTCAAATGCCTCAATTTGGGAATTTATAGAATGTCTAAAAAAAAAGAAAAGAGAGAGAAAATGCAGCTTGGCTTCTTGCTGGAGCTTGGGTAGGAGGGAGGCAGCAGTGTGGTGAATCCAGCCCTGCTCTGGGGACAGAGGGGACCCTGGAGTGTCCCTGTCCCCCTGGGAGAGGGTGGGAAGGTGGGAAATGCAGGGATTGTGCTCCTGGCCTGGCCTGGTCTGAGGGAATGATGAAACTCCAGCCGCACTGCGGAGTTTGGGAGCTGGGATGGAGTCCTGAGTGACTCAGGGAGTGGCCCTGAATCACAGTCCTGAGAAAAGGGGACCTGGGCTGCTGTCACACATCCTGTGGGAAGAGGGAGTGGGACAGGGATCTTGTATCACTGCATCCAGACTGACAATGAGACAGGGAGCGGTGTCACCATATTGGGAGTGGAGCAGGGATGAGTGTCACCGCATCAGGAGTGGGACAGGGCTTGTTCCGCAGCGGGAGTGGGACAGGGACCGGTGTTATCACATTGGGAGCGGGACAGGGATCAATGTCACCACATCCAGACCTGGAGTGGGGCAGGGATCAGTGTCACCGCATCAGGAGCGGGGGCAGGACACAGATCAGTGTCACTGCATCCAGACCAGGAGAGGGACAGGGATCGGTGTCACCACATCGGGAGTGGGACAGAGATTGATGTCACCACATTAGGAACAGGACAGGGATCGGTGTCACTGCATAGGGAGCGGGACAGGGATCAGTGTCACCTCATCCAGACTGACAATGGACAGGGATTGGTGTCACCACATCCTGACCAGGACTGGGAGAGGGACAGGGATCAGTGTCACCTCATCGGGAGTGGGACAGGGATCTTGGTGTCACCACATCCAGACTGGCAATGGGACAGGGATTGGTGTCACCGCATCCAGGCAGCTCCCAGTGCTATCCCAGCAGCGGGATCGATGTGGAGCTCCGGGATTGCTCGCCCTGACTCAGAGCCGGGATGAGAGCGTCCCAGGTGACATCCAGGGGACACTCCCACATTCCCAGCCCTTCAGTCAGCGTTTCCTGCTGCCTCCCGCGCCGATCCCAGCCGGACGCGCTGTCATCGAGGTGGGAACGTGTCACGGCGGTGGGGAAAGGGATCCGAGCTGGGGAATGTTTGGCGGCTGCGCGGGCAGCGGAGCAGGTGGCAGTGCCATCGGGGCCACCGCGAGTGACAGCGCTGCCACGCGTCACAGCGACACTTCCCGGGCACCGCGGCTGCCAGCGCTCGGCACCGCGCCCGTGCCAATCCCGGTGTGCCCCGTGCCAATCCCGGTTTGCCGCGTGCTGGCGGCTCGGCCGCGTGTCCCCGTCCTGTGACAGCGACAGGAGAGCCCGGGGTGGCACAGCTCAGCCGAGGGGCCCTGTGGGAACGGGCAGTGCCAGGGGAGGGCAATTCCAGGGGAGAGGGCAGTTCCAGGGAGAGGGAATTCCAGGAGGGGGCAATTCCAGGGGCAGGGAATTCCAGGAGGGGGCAATTCCAGGGGCAGGGAATTCCAGGAGGGGGCAATTCCAGGGAAAGGGCAATTCCAGGAGGGGGGAATTCCAGGAGAGAGCACTTCCAGGAGTGGACAATTCCAGGGCCAGACAGACTCCCTGCCCTGCTCTCCCACCTCACAATCCAAGATTTTTCCCACTTTGAAGGGATTTAAGGGCAGGAAATGAAGGAAGTGCCTCATGCCTGCCCCAGCTCCCAGAACCCAGCAGGTTCTGCTCCCATCCCACTTCCACTTCCCTTTATTTCAGATAAATATTTCAGATAAATGCTTTACTTCGAATCCTGATTTTATCCCGTCAGTACCATCCCCTCCACCCTGCTCCGCCCCAGCTCCGCATCCCCACAGAATTCCTGTCGGATTTAACCCTTTCCTGACCCAGAGATGGGGCAACGGAGAGGAGTTTTAAAACCTTTTCTTCCATTTTCAGTCTCATGTCAAGGGTGGTGAGGCAGTACAGATCTATAAATCACACCATAGCAATCAGAAGAAGTCAGAAAAGGGTTTAATCCCAGAAATTCCTTTTTTTCCCGAGCCGGGAGCGGTGCGAGCCGGTGACTCAGGAGCGTCTGGGCTGCGGGAGGCGCTGCCAGCCGGGAATGCTGGAGAGGAGGGGAGAGGGAGAGGGAGAGGCAGTGCTGACTCAGCCCCAGGCGGGCTGGGAGATGGGGTTTGCCGGGAGAGGCTGCAGCCCACGCTGCCCCTCTGCTCCAGGGGTGGGAACTGCTGGCTCCAGGATGCTCCAGGGTGCTCTGGGATGCTGCTGGACACTTTGGGATCTTCTGGGATGCTCTGGGATGTTCCAGGATGCTCTGGGATGCTTCAGGATGCTCTGGGACGTTCTGGGATGCTCCAGGATGCTCCAGGATGCTCTGGAATGTTCCAGAATGCTCTGGGATGTTCTGTGATGCTCCAGGATGCTCCCAGATGCTTTGGGATGTTCTGGGATGCTCCAGGATGCTCTCAGATGCTTTGGGATGTTCTGGGATGCTCCAGGATGCTCCGAGATGCCTTGGGATGCTTTGGGATGCCTTGGGATGCTCTGGTGCTTCTCAAGGGACTCTTGGTCCCACAGGGAGCCACTTGCCCTGTCACCAAAGGCTGGATGGAAAGCAGGATTGTTCCCTTCTCTCTGTGAGAAACATGTGCACCCTCCTGTGAAAATGTAAAAAGTTAAATAAAGGACAGTAAGGGACAAGGACCATAGAGGAAAGGTTATTGTGGCATCAGCCAAGAGCACCACACATATAAAATCCATTTTAATATTTGCAAAAAGCCAATATTATAATGTGTATTTATAACATCTCCATCATATCTGGAGCATCTCTTGGTTCTCATCCCTGCTCCCTTCCCTCAGCCCCGGCATCCTCTGGGATGCCCCCGGGTGCCCTTGTCCCTGATTTGATGTCCCTGCTCCCTCCCCTCTGGCGGGAGCTCTGCCCAGCACAAAGCCGCCCTTTCTCCCATTCAGGCCCCGCAGCGGGGACATTTCCAGGGGACATTTCCAGGGACAGTGGTGCCATTGATTGCCTCCCCAGCCGCGGGGCTGGTGGCAAACGTCGGGCACAGGGGCTCGGAGGGGTCAGCCAGGCTCTGGGAATGAGCCCTGTGTCCCCCGGAGATGGATTTGGGGGCGGGGGTGACAGCAGGGCCAAGCCCTCCAAGGGACACGGCCTTGCTTTCCAGAGTCAAAAGCAGCTTTTGAGAGATGTCCCGTTCTTTGGGGACACAATGGGACACAGCCCTGTCCCTGGAAGTGTCCAAGGCCAGGCTGGATGGGGCTTGGAGCACCCTGGCACAGTGGAAGGTGTCCCTGCCCTTGGCACAACATGGAATTAGGGTCTCTTCCATTGCCAACAATTCCATGCTTTTCTGGCACTGAGATGATGCCCTCTGCCTCCTCATCCTCATCTCCTGATGCTGTTCAAACCCCAGACACGCAGTTTGTGGTGCTGGGATGTCCCCCCATTCCACCAGGAGAGAAGGGGATCAAACCCCAGACCTGCATTTTGGGGTGCAGAGATGATCAAATTCCAGACCTGCATTTTGGGGTGCAGGGATGATCAAACCCCAGACCTGCATTTTGGGGTGCAGGGATGATCAAACCCCAGACCTGCAGTTTGGGGTGCAGGGATGATCAAATCCCAGACTCATAGCTTGGGGTGCAGGGATGTTCCTCCATCCCACCAGGATCCAAACCCCTTCCCTAACCCAAGCTGCAGCAGGCAGAGCAGGACTTGGAACCGGCTCTGCAGGGCTTAGGACCGGCTCTGCAGGGCTTAGGTAGGACCAGCTCTGCAGGGCTTAGGACCAGCCCTACAGGGCTTAGGAGCAGCCCCTGAGGGCCACCCCAGCAGCACAGGGACCCCAGCAGGCGCTGCTGGAAGCGCTCAGAGGCTCCGTTGCCAGCTCCGAGCCCAGCCCAGGCTCGCTGGAGGCTGGCAGAGCTGTTTCCTCTCTCGGCTCTGATTCAGTCCCCGGGGAGCTGCAGGATAAACAACAACCTCGGCGCCGGCCAAATGATTGTTTAGGGCTGCTTTGTTTGCGGCTGACAGCTCGGTGGGGCTCGGGGAACTCAGGAAGAGCCCCCAAAGGAGCCTCAGGGCAGCAGGAGAGAAATGTGGGAGAGGAGGAGGAGCTGAGTTTGGAGCTCCAGCTCAAAACTTGAAGATTTGCCTGGCTTAGCAGAGATTTAGGGGCTGGGGTTTCAAACCCAGTAAAGCTTGGTGAGGTCTGGGCAGAGCCCCTCGAGGTGTGTTGGTGATGGGGTCACGGCACTTTAATGGGGTTTTTGGGAAGGGAGAGGGTGTGAAGGGGATTGTGCCTGTCCTGGGCAGGCTGGGACTGAGCCTGGCTGCAGAATCAGCCTGGAAGGTTCTGTGCCAGCTTCTCCAGCTCGGGGTCAGGGGTTTCTTGGAGCCTTTGGACACAGGGAAGGCTGGGCAGGGCACAGTGGGGGAAGGAAGGGAGGGTCTCAGGGGAAGGGCACAGGGAGCTGTCCCCTCATTGTGTCTCCAAATTGCACCTGGGGATTCTGGCAGCTTCCCCAAGCCCTGCTGGGAAAACTCTGCTTGTTTTAAGGGATGAGAGACCCGCAGGAGATGGGAATAACCCCCAAACCCAGCGGGAATTCAGCGCCCCGGTGACCCCCGAGGTGCCTCTTGCTGGGCGGGGCAGAGGGAGCCCCGGGCTGGGCAGTGCCAAGTGCCAGCCCTGGCAATTAAGAGCCACGCGCCGCTGATTAATTACCCGACAGTGCCGGCTGCCAGCTCCAGCGGCGTTCTCAGCCTTTGGCCGAATGCTGGGAGCGCTGCCCAGGGCAGAGGCCGCTGTGTTTGGGAAAGGGGAAAGCGGGAATGGAGAGGTCGGAGCGCCGGGCAGAGGGCGGCCCTGAGCCCCGGAGCGATCCCCGTGCACACCTCGGGTTTTGGGATCCCGGGGGGGAAAAAGGACCAGCCTCGCCCAGCCCACGCAGTGGGGATGGAGGGGGTTTGTAGGGAAGGGGGGCTGGAGAAGGTGGGATGTGAAAGAGGAAGGGCAGAGGGGCAGACAGCTGGATCTGCTGCCAGCCGGGACGTCTGAAGGCTGGCTGTCGCTTTTTGTTCCTGTCTGGGACATGGAGTCTGGGGGTGGTGCTTTTGGGTGAAACTTTCATCTGTCAGGCGTGGGCACTGGCCTGGGATCCATCCCTTCTGGGATCCAAACCCTGTCCAACTCTTCTGGGATCCAAACCCTGTCCATACTCCTGAGATCCTAACCCTGTCCATCCTTCCTGAGATCCAAACCCTGTCCATCCTTCCTGGGATCCAAACCCTGTCCATACTCCTGAGATCCAAACCCTGTCCATCCCTCCTAGGATCCAAACCCTCTTGATTCTCCTGGAGATCCAAACCCTGTCCATCCCTTCTGGAGATCCAAACAGTGTCCATCTTCCTGGAGATCCAAACCCTGTACATCCCTCCTGGGA
This sequence comes from Molothrus ater, assembly GCF_012460135.2. NCBI lineage: Eukaryota > Metazoa > Chordata > Aves > Passeriformes > Icteridae > Molothrus > Molothrus ater. Next base: position 3,308,540 of record NC_050490.2, on the reverse strand, counting down.
TCCAAACCCTGTCCATCCCTCCTGGGATCCAAACCCTGTCTATCCTTCCTGGGATCCAAACCCTGTTCATCCCTCCTGGAGATCCAAACCCTGTCCATACTCCTGAGATCCAAACCCTGTCCATCCCTCCTGGGATCCAAACCCTCTTGATTCTCCTGGAGATCCAAACCCTGTCCATCCCTTCTGGAGATCCAAACAGTGTCCATCTTCCTGGAGATCCAAACCCTGTTGATCCTCCTGGGATCCAAACCCTGTCCATCCCTCCTGGGATCCAAACCCTGTCCATCCCTCCTGGGATCCAAATTCTGTCCATCCTCCAAGGGCACGGGAAGGGATGGGCTCAGCAGGTGCCCCCAGAGCAGCTCCCTGAGGTGTGTGCCCTTCCCAGGTGCCAAGGAATATGTGTTCCCACGGAGGGAGAGGTTCCCAGTGTTCTTCCACCAGGAAAACACCTCCTCCATCTACATCGGGGGCGAGGGGAGGCTCTACTACTACGACTTTGCAACGCGTGAGAACTACACGGTGAGGGGCGCTGCTGACGGGTTTGGAGCAAAACCCCATAAAAAGGGTCTGGGATCCATCTCCCAACCCACATTCTGAGCCTGGATGAGCCTGGTCTGGGCCCAGCTAGCTCCATCGTGCCAGGAAGCAAAAGCCCAGCAGGAAAGAATGGTTAGGGTTAGGTTGGGGTTGGGGTTAGGGTTCAGTCTCCCCTGTTGGCCATGGGCAGGGTTCAGTCTCCCCTGTTCTCCCCTGGGTGGGATCCCTGTGGGTTAGGGTTGGGTTTAGGGTTAGAGTTAGGATTAGGATTAGGATTAGTGTTAAATTTTCTGTGTTGTCCACGGGCGGGTTCTACCTTGGGTGGGATCCCTCAGAGGTTCTCACTGTCCCACAGGGCAGATGTTCCCAGCCTGGGATCCTTTCTGGATCCATCATAGCTATTTCCATGCAGGGATCCTTTCTGGTTGCATCCCGGATATTCCCATCCAGGGATCATTTCTGGATCCATCCTGGATGTTTCCAGCTTTAGATCCTTTCTGGATCCATCCCAAATGTTTCCATCCTGGAATCCTTTTTGGATCCATCCTGGCTCTTTCTAGACTGGAATCCTTTCTGGATCCACCCTGGATTTTTCCAGCCAGGGATCCTTTCTGGATCCATCCTGGCTGTTTCCAGGAGATCCTTTCTGGATCCATCCTGGATTTTTCCAGCCAGGGATCCTTTCTGGATCCATCCTGACTGTTTCCTGCTGGGGATCCTTTCTGAATTGAGAGCAGCAATGCTCAGATTTCGTCACTGGCCTCCAGCCTGGCCTTCCTGCAGGATTTCAGGCACCAGGGGTGGGGGACAAGGACACCTCGTGGGTTTGGTGACCTTGTGGCACGCTGAGCCCACGCCTGATGGCCTTGGGAGAGCAGGAATGGAAACATTTCCCTCTCCTTTATCCTAGGAAGAGTTCCCAGTGAGAAATGAAGGCCAGTGCATGTCCTCTGGGAATTTGGTAGGTCCCACCCATGAGGGAACAATGGGATGGGGAGGATTTGGGTTGAAGGAGGAAATAATGGGATGGGGAGGATTTGTGTTGAAGGAAGGAATAACGGGATGGGGAGGATTTGGGTTGAAGGAATAATGGGATGGGGAGGATTTGGATTAAAGAAGGAATAATGGGATGGGGAATATTTGGGTTGAAGGAATAACAGGATGGGGAGGATTTGAGTGGTTCAAGGAAAAACGGGATGGGGAGGATTTGGGTTGAAGAGGGAACAGCGGGATGGGGAGGGCTGGAGTATTTGATTGAAGGAGCTGTGTGTGCTCCTCATGAGCTCCCTCTGGATGAGGAGATCTGGGAAAACCCAGGAGGGATCTGGGAATTGGTGTGGTGCTGGGGGCTCTGTGCCATGGCCAGGCTCCTCTCCCCCTGCAGGAGGACAGCCGGAATTACCTGACCCTGGTGGAGCAGTACGGGGACGGGCTCCTGGTGTGCGGGACCGGCGCCTGCGCTCCCACCTGCTGGAACGTGGTACGGATCCTTCCCCCTTCTGGGGGGGATTTCCCAGAAGGGATTGGATTTCCTGGCTGGAGAAAACCTGGCCTGACCCCACTCAGGATCCCCTTCTGTCCTTCCCCAGACGCAGAGGAAGGAGAGCCTGCCCTGGGATGGGAGAGGGATCGCTCCCTTCACCCCTGACTCCAACACCCTCGTCGTTGTTGATGGTAAGTGGGATATTTTCCCATTTTCCTGTTTTCCTGTGGTTTTGTTGTGCTCAAAGCCTCCCTGGGACAAACAGCAACCCCCTGAGGCTGCTCTGAGGGCTTTGTCCCCTTGGCTCTCCTCATTTTGTCCCCATGGAAATGCACATCCCGTTGGGACAGAGGCTGGAGATTCCCACTGGGGCGTGGGATGGGGGCTCTGCGTGGGAGGAATGTTGGGAATCAGGAGTGTTTTGGGTCAGAAGGGACCTGAGAAGGACTTGAATCAGGAATGTTTTGGGTGGGGAGGGACCTCAGAAAGAGGGACCTGAATTGGGAATGCTTTGGGTTGGGAGGAACCAGAATCAAGAATTCTTTGGGTCAAGAGGGACCTGGGAAGGAGGGACCTGAATCAGGAATGTTTTGGGTGGGGAGGGACCTCAGAAAGAGGGACCTGAATTGGGATTGCTTTGGGTGGGGAGGAACCTGAATTGAGAATTCTTTGGGTCAAGAGGGACCTGGGAAGGAGGGACCTGAATCAGGAATGCTTTGGGTCAAGAGGGACCTTGGGAGGAGGGACCTGAATCAGGAATGCTTTGGGTCGGGAGGGACCTGGGAAGGAGAGACCCGAATCAGGAATGCTTTGGGTCAAGAGGGACTTTGGGAGGAAGGACCTGGGAAGGGACCTGAATCAGGAATGTTTTGGGTCAAGAGGGACCTTGGGAGGAGTTTCCTGAATCAGGAATGCTTTGGGTTGGGAGGGACCTGAGAAGGACCTGAATTGAGAATGCTTTGGGTCAGGAGGGACCTGGGAAGGAGGGCCTGCAGTGACCCCACTGCTCCAGGCCTGGTGTGGAGACAGGTGAGGATCCTTCCAAGAATGTGTCCCTGCCACCCTTCAAGGACTGGGTGTCAGGAATGGGATTCCTGTTCCATACCCACCATCCCTGCAATGGAATTCCTGACTGCTTTCACTCCTCCTCATCCTCTCCCCACAGGCCAGGACATCTACTCCACCATCAAGAAGAGCCAGCAGAATGGGAAGATCCCTCGATTCCGCCGCGTGAGGGGCGGGGGAGAGCTCTACACCAGTGACACGGTGATGCAGAGTGAGTGGGGACATTCCCACTGGGGGGACATTATCCCCACTGGGGGGACATTATCCCCACTGGACTCTGCCCCCCCACAGCTGGCAGGGGGCAGGAGAAGCTCCAGAGCCTCTTGTGGGGGCTGATCAGTGTCAGACTAAGCAAAATTTATTAGTTTTGGTTTGCTGGCTTTTGCAGTGTAGATATGGCTGTAGATCCACCAGAGAGGAACGTTTGGGTTGCTTTGGCCAAGTCAGCAGGCTCAGACACCAAATGTTTGACCAGTTTGAGCCCAAACAAACCCTTTGTGACCTGTTTGGTGTGCCAGTGCCAGCCAAGGAGTGGCCAATACCCAGTGGTGACAAATATTGGTGTAAACCTACCAATGAGATAAATCCCATAACCTTAACATCATTGGGTCCCTGATCTTCTTAAAGCACCTTCTGAACATCAAGAACTGGAAATTCCTGGTTCTTTGGCAATGGAATTTTGTGCTGGGGGAGATCCACAGTTAAATGTTGCCCCCCTCCATCCTATGTACAGAAACTCTAGTTTGTGGTGCAGCTGTACTGCCCCAGTGCCCCCTAAGCTCAGTCTGACAGATCAGGTGCCCTTGGTGCCAGCCAGGAGGGAGCCAGCTGCCTGCTTCCCCTGAGCCCTGTCCCAAACCAGCACAAAAGTGACTTCCCTGTCCTTGGGGCATGGGGAAATGAGGCTGGCAAGTCCCTCCTGTGGGGTGGAAGGAAATTGCATTGTGCAAAATGCCCGGCAGCTGCCCCGCAGCATTGGGCAACTTCCAATGTGGGCAGGGGCCCTGGGCAAAACCCAGCCAGGCCATACTCAGGGCAGGGACAGGGAGGGGACATGGGGAAAGGACCCTGCTCCACTTCCTGGGGCTTGTGGTGGCTGCTGTGGTGGCTTCCCAGGGGGGAAATGGGGGATTAATGGGAAAAAAATGGAATTAAAATGACAGCAGAATAAAACAGGGAAGGGGAAACCAAGCCAGACCTGAGAGCCCCAGGGCTGCCAGGCTGATCCTGGGACATTCCCTGCTGTGGGAACAGCAAGGCTCTGATCCCTGGGGATTCCCTGCCATGGAAACAGCAGCTCAGGATGCTCAGAGGGACCCAGGGGTGCATTGATAGGAACGGTGTTACGGGGTTTTCCCAACGCACAGCACGGATCGCTCCTCCTGAGGGATCCTTCCTTCCTTCCTTCCCACAACAGCTCCCAGAGCGGGAGGGACTTGGTTTCTGTGGCTGCCAGGGCTTCCCCAGGCTCCAGGGAATGAGTCTGTGCAGTCAGGCACTGGGAAGGTGGCACTGATGCCTCAGGTTTAGCTTTTATATTTTTCAGATTCTGTGCGGCTTTAGTGGGTGGGTCTGGTGAGCTGAGTTAGGGGATGGTGAGCTCTGTGCACAGAGCAGAGAGACAAAACAATTCCTGCTCCAGCTGGGGACCAAGGACAAGGGATCCAAATCTCAGGCCCAAGGGCATAAACAACATGGGCTGAAGAGAAAAAACAAGAAGGATGAGATTCATAACCTGAAGCTGTAATTGGACAATTAAGTCCAATATGCAAATGGAGCAGAACTTATAAAAGTCAGAGACCTTTGTGTCCATTTTTGTGACCATTTTGGTTTTCATCTTGGTTGGCTCTTATGCTGCCCAAGGTGGATCCATTGGGGAGATCCTTTTAATAAATCCCTGCTTTATTATTTAACTCTATCTAGTCTCAGTTCTAGCTCAGCCTTCCCAAGGATCAGCAGGGGCAGCCTTGGCTCGGAGCTGTCCTTTCCCTGGGCCACAGCCGTGTCCCACTCCCTGCCCTGTCCCCACTGCTGGCTCCCCCGATGAAATCAGGTCCAAGCTCTGTCCCTTGCCTCCCCAGACCCTCAGTTTGTCAAGGCCACCACGCTGAGGCACGAGGAGCCTCACCAGGACAAGATTTATTACTTCTTCCGCGAGGACAACCCAGACAAGAGCCCTGAGGCGCCCCGGAACATCTCACGGGTGGCCCAGCTGTGTAAGGTACCTTGGGGACAGGCTGGGGTGGCAGCCAGGACAGCTCTGGGGGGACAGGGCATGTGCCAGCTCCCCTGGGCTTAGCCAAGCTTGGTTTGGCCCCTATGAGTGGGGCACAGCCTTGTCCTTCAGCCTCGTAGGGGAGAGAATTCCCTGCTCCGTCTCACCGGGATGGCAGGAACGGGATTGGGGCAGCATCCCACAGTTCCCCATCAGGATGGGCATTTTGGGGTGTTCCTCCCCAAACCCTGACTCCCTCCCTCCTGTCCCTATCCCCCAGGAGGACAGGGGAGGAACCAGCTCCCTCTCAGCCTCCAAGTGGACCACATTCCTCAAGGCCACCCTGATCTGCGTGGACCCTGTCACCAAGGGCAACTTCAACTGGCTGCAGGACGTCTTCTTTGTCCCTGCGGGCGACTGGCGGCGCTCCAAGGTCTACGGGCTCTTCACCAACACCTGGTGAGGGGCCCTGGCCCAAATCCTCCCTTCCAGCCCTCTTTTCCCTCTGGAAAACAGCTGGAGCAGGCACGGTGGTGGGCACAGCACGGTGTCCCCCCTGACTCTGTCGTTGTCCCCTCAGGGGAAGCTCTGCCGTCTGTGTTTACTCCTTCGGGGATATCGACAACGTGTTCAGGACATCGCGGCTCAAAGGCTACAACGGCCCCACCCCGGAGGTCAAACCCGGCCAGGTGAGGGAGGGGCAGGAGCCGCCCCGCGGGAGGCCCGGGGGACCTCGGGAAGGGGACACGGAGGGAGGGACCAGCTGGGAACAGAGGGAGGCTGGAAAAGGTTCGATTCGTTCATGGAAAGCACGGGGAGAGAGGATCTCAGAGGGCACCTGGCACGGGCACAGTGACAAAACCCGTGGGGAAGAGCTGTCCCCTTCCCCCGCCATCCTCAGCGCCCCGCCCACCTCTGACTCTGCCTTTTGTCCCCTCTGCCCGCAGTGCGTCCCCTCGGGGGCAGCACCCTCTGACTCTGGTGCCTTTTGTCCCCTGTGCCCACAGTTTGTCCTCTCCGGGCAGCACCTCTGAGTCTGGTCCCTTTTGTCCCCTTCTGTCCCCTCTCCCTCAGTGCGTCCTCTGGGCAGCACCCTCTGACTCTGGTCCCTTTTGTCTCCTCGGGGCAGCACCCTCTGACTCCGGTCCCTTTTGTCCCCTTTGTCCCCTTTTGTCTCCTCGGGGCAGCACCCTCTGACTCTGGTGTCTTTTGTCCCCTTCTGTCCCCTCTGCCCACAATGCGTCCCCTCGGTGCAGCACCCTCTGAGTGTCCCTTTTGTCCCCTCCTGTCCCTTGTCCCGCAGTGCATCCCCTCGGGGCAGCACCCTCTGACTCGGGTCCCTTTTGTCCCCTCGGGGCAGCACCCTCTGAGTGTCCCTTTTGTCCCCTCCTGTCCCCTGTCCCGCAGTGCATCCCCTCGGGGCAGCACCCTCTGACTCGGGTCCCTTTTGTCCCCTCGGGGCAGCACCCTCTGAGTGTCCCTTTTGTCCCCTCCTGTCCCCTGTCCCGCAGTGCGTCCCCTCGGGGCAGCACACGCCGAGCGAGACCTTCAAGATCGCGGACAGCCACCCGGAGGTGGAGGAGCGGGTGGAGCCGCTGTCCCCGTCCCGGAGCCCCCTGTTCCACAACAAGCACCGCTACCAGAAAATCGGCGTGCACGAGGTGGCCGCGGGCGACGGGCGCCGCTACAACGTCCTCTACCTGGCCACAGGTGCGGGGACACCATGCAGGGGACGTTCCCCGCGGGCAGGGCTGCGTGCCCAGCCTGGCATATGCTCGTCAGGCAGTGGCAAGCTGCCAAATTTCGGGAACAGCAGAACGCTGCCAGGCTGGCTGTGTGGGCACGGGCAGGCTCCGGGCAGCGTCCCAGGCACGGGGGAGGCGGGCACGGTTTGTGCTGGGGGGCAGAAATCCTTCCCCAAGGAGCAGCTCCGTCGTTTTCTGGTGCTTCCCGAGCTGTCCTGGTGCCTCCCATCTGTGGGATGTGTTCCCTGGCACTCGTGGAGGGACCTGCTGGGGTTTAAATTCCTGATTTTGTGATGGAGAAAGTGCAGCCGGCTCTCATGGGTAGCTGGGGTTGGATTGGGGCCCACAAATGATGGATTTGGGATTTTATAGTTAGAGAGAAACAGAGAAATAGAGAGAAATAGAGAAACAGAACAAGAGAGGTAGAAACAGAGAAATAGAGACAAACAGAAAAAGAGAGAAATAGAAAATTAGAGCAACAGAGTTAGAGAGAGACAGGAAAACAGAGTTAAAGAGAAGCAGAGAAAGAGAAAGAGAAAAAATAGAGCAATAAATAGAGAAATGAAGAAATTGAGAAACAGAAATACAGGAACAGAGAAACAGAGTTAGAGAGAAAGAGAGAAATGGAGAGAAATAGAGAAACAGAGCAATAAAGTTAGAGAGAAACAGAAATAAATACAGAAACAGAAACAGAGTCAGAGAGAAACAGAGAGAGAAACAGAGAAATAGAGTTGAAATACAGAGAAACAGAGGGACAGAGCCATAGAGAATTTGCAGAATCCTGGGTCTAAACACAGCCAATGCCCTGCAGGGTCCCCCTGGGCAGCTTGATCCAACAGGAAGGGCTGTGGGATGGGCACAGAGTCACCTGGGAGTCCTACACGAGCTGGGCTCCCCTCCCGCTGGCAGAGGGGAGAAGGGATCCTTTGGGAAGGGGGAAACCCGAGGATTCCCAAGCCTGTTTCCTCGGGGTGCTGCTCCTGCCCTCGCTGGGTGTCAGGCCCAGGAGGCACCTCCTGGCACTGTCACCCCCTCACCAGGGCTGTGCCCTCTCTCTCCCCAGACAAGGGGTCCATCCACAAGGTGGTGGAGCTGCCAGATGGGGTGCAGAACATCGTGGAGATCCAGGTGTTCCCCAACAAGGATCCCATCCAGTCCATGATCCTGGACCACGCCAGGGTGGGTCCCTGCTCCGGGGGCGGGAGGATGGTGTGGGTCAGGCATGGGTGGGTCAGGGCCAGCCCCGGGGTCTGGGAGTGAAATCATGGAACTATTTGGGTTGGAAGGGACCTTCAGTGATCACCCTATGATGACCTTTAATGATCACTTTAATGGTCACCCTATGACCTTTAATCCATTCCCACCTTGCGCTATCCCAGTGTGCTCCAAGTCCCAGTGCCCACCCTGGCCTTGGGCACTTCCAGGGACTCAGGGGCAGCCACAGCTGCTCTGGGAATTCCATCCTGGCCCCTCCCCACCCTCCCAGGGAACAATTCCTTCCCAATATCCCATCCATCCCTGCCTTCTGGTAGTGGGAAACCTTTCCCTGTGTCCTGTCACTCCAAATTCCCTCTCCAGCTCTCCTTGAGCCCCTCCAGGCCTTGCAAGGGGCTCTGAGCTCTCTCTGGAGCCTTCTCCTCTCCAGGTGAACATCCCCAGCTCTCCCAGCCTGGCTCTAGAGGAGCTCCACCCTTGGAGCATCTCCTTGGCCTCCTTCCAGCAGCTCCAGCTCCTTCCTGACCTTCCCTGGGACACGGAATGACCGTTCCTGTGCTCTCCTCCTGCAGGCCGTGCTCTACGTGGGCTCCAGCAGCCGCGTCCTGGAGCTGCCCATGGACATGTGCGGGGCCTACCGCAACAACTGCCACAGCTGCGTGCTGGCCAGGGACCCCTACTGCGGCTGGGCCAACGGCTCCTGCCTCTCGCTGGCCCTCAGCAGGTCTGGGGGGCCATTCCCACCCCAATCCCACTGGACAAACACCCACAGCCCCAGCATTACCCTCCTGGATTGAGTGCGCGCGTGGGTTTGGGGTGGATGTGTTGTCCTCAATGGTTTGGGGTGCTCTGTGTGGATCCATCACTCCCTTGAAGTGTTTTGGCTACCCAACCCCTATTTCCAAGAATTTGGGGTGCTCTGTGTAGATCCATCCCTCCCTTGAAGGGTTTTGGGCACTCAGCCTCTCTCCCCAAGAGTTTGGGGTGCCCTACATGGATCCATCCCTCCTCTGAAGGGTTTTGGGCACCCAACCCCTCTCCTTGCTGCTGGGTCTCATGTTGATCACCTCCAGCCTTCTGAAATTGGGATGGGAATGGGGAGATTCCCGCTCATCATGGGGGATTCCCATCCCTGAACCACCACTTCCCAAAGTTCTCTTGGTGCTTATTCCCATTCCCATCCCCCAGGGACGTGCTCCAGAACCTGAACTTGGACTCGTGGCGAGGAAGCTGCCAGAGGGGCGACGTCAAGGAAGGTGCGTAGAGATGTGGTGGCTGGGGAAAGAATTGTTGGATTCTCCAGGCTTTGGGTGGGTTTGGATGGGCTTGGATGGGTTTGAGTGGGTTTGGATGAGTTTGGGCAGGCTTGGATGGCTTTGGACAGATTTGGATGAGTTTGGGTGGATTTGGGGGGTTAGATGAGTTTGGATGGGTTTGCATGATTTTGGATAGATTTGGACGGATTTGGACGGGTTTGGATGGGTCATTTATCTCAGTTTGAACAGACAGGTGTCTGTTAAGGAAGGCAGGAACCTCCTCTGAAATAGAAAATGTAAACCCCCTCCCTCCAAATTGTTATAATTTTGAAATTAAGGGGCTCTCAGACAGAGACATGGGAGCAGGAATGACAGGGCAGAGCAGAAGTTTCGAGGAGTTCTCTCTCTCTCTCTCTGAGTCTTCCTCCACCCCACAAAAACCCAGACTGCTCCCAACCATCTCACCCTCACCCCCGTGTCCCCACAGATGACTTCCGGAACATCTCGGTGATGCCGCTGTCCCGCTACTACCTCAACTGCTCCATCGAGTCCCACTACGCCACCTACAACTGGTACCACGAGGACGTGCTCATCAAGAGCTGCAACACCTCCCACCCTCAGCACGACTGCTTCCACTTCATCCCCAGCGTGCGCCGCGAGCACTACGGCCACTACGTCTGTGTGTCCGAGGAGGACGGCTTCCGCCAGGCGCTGGTCAAGGAGCGCCTGCTGGACCGCCAGCGCTTCCTGTGGCAGCGCGGCTGTGCCCCGGCCGTGCTGGCCTCGTGGCTCCAGCTGCTGCTCGTGGTGGCCCTGGCCGAGCTCTTCCACTGACGCCGTCCCGCTCGCCCTGCCCGCTGCAGCAGCTCCGTGGATTTTGAGCGTCCCTCACCGCCGGCCTCGCTGGCGGAGCCGCGGGAGGAGGGCGCGACACGCGGTGGCCGCGGCGGTGGCGGCCCCGCTGGCCAGCCATGCATGCGCTGATGCTCAGGGCGCGGCCGCTCCTTGCATGTGATGAAGATGAGGAGGAGGAGGAGGAGCAGGCCCTCGGCCTCCTCCGGACTGCGGGATGCCCGCTGCCTCCCGAGGTTTTGGGGGGTGATGTTGGGGTTGGCAGCGGCTGGGATGCCCCCGGCGAGTCCCCTCCTGCTTGAGGGGGGCTCGGGTCGTTGTTTTTTGTTTAGTGTGGGAGGGAGGTCGGGAATCGGCGCCGCCGCCGCGTTGGGAATTTGCATGGAAAAGCCTCGGAAGGTGACTGGATTTGGGGTGTGGGGACGGGAAGGGGAGGTGGGAGCAGAGCCCGGAGCGGAGCGGGAGGCGCTGGGAAGACGCTGGAGACGCACAAATGCTCTGCAGGCAGCTGAGGGGCAGCGCAGCGGGGCCGTGCCCGCTCCCACCCTGGCCCGGGCGTCCTCAGGGAAAGCGGCCGCGGATCTCAGGGCACCGGGGGGGCTGCGCCTGTCCCCGCCTCTGTCCCTGTTCCCGGGGCAGGCCCGGGCTCCGCTTCCCCCGCGCTCTCGGAGGTCTCGGAGCGAGACTAAACTGTGAAAATCGGGATTGTCCCCCTGCAAAGGGTGGGTCCCGCTCGATGTCCCAACCTCGCCCAGCCCGGAGCGGCCCTGCCCTGGGCGGGGACACCCAGGGGACACCCTGGCCGTGCTTCCAATGCCTGTCCCGGCTCCTGCTCACTCAGGAGAGCCCGAGGGGCCGAGGGGCCACGTCCAGAGCCCGCAGGCAGCGGGCAAGAGCTTCCTACTGCACTACATCCCCGAGACGTTCCCCATCCCCAGCCCAGGACAGAGCTTCTCACAGCCCTTCTCAAAGCACTTTAACTTTGTGGACTAACAGATATTTATTATATCGACTGCTCGTTTCTGTCTTGTAGGATTTTATAATATTACAGCAGGTGGGGGCGGATCACAGGAGAGGAAAATTTTAAAAAATCCACCACAACAGCTACCAAAAAACCCTCCCCAACCCTTTCAGACCTGTAACCAAAGCGGATGGTTGGAATAAAGAGTGGAAAAAAGCAGGAGAGCGCCGTGGTTCTCACTGGGAATGATGGGGGCCGGGATCTCCCCTGGCCTTTTTCTGTGTCCTGCTCTCTCCAGCCCCTGTTTTGGGGCTCCTGTTTTGATCCAGCAGCAAATTTCCGCTGGAAATCCCAAAGGAGGGAGTGAGCAGCAGCCCTGGGAAAGGAGGGCTGGGAGTTGTGGTGGGGTTCATGGTGTGGAGCCATCTCCCCAACTCCTGCCTGGGATGCTCCGGATTTTCGGGAAAAGCGAACTGGTGGTTGGTGCTGGGAGGAAAAAGGGCTGGAGGGAGGCAGGGAACGGGAATTCGGGATTTTAGAAGGTGCTAAAAAAGGCAGGAGCGACTGAAGCCTCCATCAAATCGGCCCCGGCACAAAGGCAGAGCCAGCTCGGGGCTCGTCCCAAGCATTTCCCGGCAATTCCCGGTGCTCCTGGCGGGCCTCTCCCCGCAGGGAATATTTCGGGATGGGCGAATGAGCTGCAGCTCAGGACTGCAGTGACGCACGGCCGGGTGGCGCTGGGGACACGGGGGTGGCACTGAGGGGTCCCTGCTCCTCACAGCGGGGAGGTTTGGCAGCCGAAAAGCAAAACCTTTCCTTGCCTCCATCCCTCTTTGGCACAGAATTCCCACTGGAGCCGGCGGCGTGCGGGAAGGGAGAGGCAGGAGTCGGGAGCGGGCGATTCCCGAGCCAGGAACGGGAATTTTGGCAGCCGAGGACCGCAGAGCCCGGGGGGAATTTTTGGGTGCAGAGCACAGGCTCCGAGCTGCTCCCATTCCCAACTCCACCGGTGGGACCCCAAAGCCCCAAAATCCCGGGAAAGAGGCTCGGGAGCAGCGCACGAAGGTGACGCTCAAGAATTCCCAACCAGAATTCCAGTTTGGCCGCCCAAAATCCCTTTCCTCGCCCAAACACCCGGCTGAGAGCAGGGGGCCGAGCCCCGCGGGGACAAGCAGGAGTCCCCGGGTGACAGCGACACGGGCAGGCTGTCCCCTCGCCGCCACCTCCCCGCCCCCGGCAGCAGCCAGGACAAACCGCGGAGATTTTTTTGCCGAATTCCCCGAGGAAAGCAGCGCAGGCCGAGCCCTGCGGGTGTGGTTTTATCCCGGGACATGCTCCTAGCCCCGCTCGCTGCTTCCTCAAATCCAGCCAGCCAAAACCCGGGGTTTGTTGTGGCCTCGGGGCTGCCCGAGGGAGCCGCGATGTCCCCGCGCTGTCCCCGGGATTATTCTGGGATCTGAGCACGCCCAGGATGTCCCTCCGTGTCCCCCAGTGTCTCTTGGTGTCCCCCAGTGTCTCTTGGTGTCCCTTGGTGTCCCTTGGTGTCCCACACTGTCCCTGAGTGTTCCTCTGTGTCCCCCAGTGTCCCTCTGCATCCCTCGGTGTCCCTCCATGTCCCTCAATGTCCCTTTGTGTCCCCCAGTGTCCCCCAGTGTCCCTCAGTGTCCCTCTGTGTCCCTCCATGTCCCTTGGTGTCCCTCCGTGTCCCTCCATGTCTCTCAGTGTCCCCCAGTGTCCGTCCGTGTCCCTCAGTGCCCCTCAGTGTCCCCCAGTGTCCCTCCATGTCCCTTTGTGTCCCCCAGTGTCCCCCAGTGTCCCTGCATGTCCCTCAGTGCCCCTCTGTTTTCTCTGGGCCCAGTGCAGGGGGACAGGAGGGGATGGCACTGTGCCACCATGTCCCCAAGGCGTGGTGCTGCAGCTGGTGGGGTTTGGGGCTGGGACAGCGATGGGGACAGGGACAGGAGGGGACAGGGACAGCAGAGGACAGATCGTGGGCCAGGGAAGAGACAGGAGGGGACAAGGACCATGGGACAGGAGGGGACAGCCCCTGTGGCCTGGCAGGGGACAGGAGGGACAGGGACAGCAGGGGACAGATCCTGGGCCTGGCAGGGGACAGGAGGGGACAGCCCCTGTGGCCTGGCAGGGGACAGGAGGGGACAAGGACCATGGGACAGGAGGGGACAGCCCCTGTGGCCTGGCAGGGGACAGCTCCGCGCTCCGCGGAGGGAGGGGACCGGCGCCGTCCCCGCGCGGTGGCACTGACGGGCCCGGCGCGCCCCCCGGTGCCCATCGCCGATGTCGCATCCGCCGCCAGCCCCGCTCGGCGTCCCCGCTGCCCATCCCTGTCCCGGGGACACCCCAAAGAGGGGACCCCCGTGTCCCCGTCCCCATTGTCTCCCTCCCCAGCGCCTGGGGACAAGGGACAAGGGACAAGGGACAAGGGACAAAGGACAAGGGATAAGCTTTGTCTCTGGCTCGGGACACTCCAAAGCCATTCCCAAAAGCTGCCAGCGGGTGTTTGGGGTTTGGAGTTTTGGATTGGAGTTTGGGATTTGGGATTTGAGGTTTGGAATTTGGGATTTGGGATTTTGAGTTTGGAGTATGGGATTTGGGATTTGAGGTTTGGGATTTGGAGTTTGGGATCTGGAGTTTTGGGTTTGGGATTTGGGATTTGAGGTTTGGGATTTCGGATTTGGGGTTTGGGATTTGGGGTTTGGGATCTGGGGTTTTGGGTTTGGGATTTGGAGTTTGGGATCTGGGATTTGGGGTTTGGGGTTTGGAATTTGGGGTTTGGGATTTGGGGTTTGGGACGGAGCCCTGGAATGCTGGGCCCGCCCCGTCGCGGGGCACGTGAGGCGCCCCCAGCAGTGGCACCGCGGGTGTCCCCAAGGCCGCCCCCGCCGGGTGACCCTGGCAGGCGGCCCCCAAGGCTGTCCCCGCCCGGGGTGCCCTGCCCCGTGCCTCGTTATCATTTTTGGGGCACATCCCGCCCTTCTCCCAAGGCCACCCCCGCGGTGTCACCTGTCCCGGGGCCGGTTTGGGGCGGGCTGCGCCACCCCCGGCGGTGTCGCTGTCGCGGGGGGCTGTCCCGGCGGGAGGCGGGCGGGAGCAGCTCCGGGAGCTCGGGATAAGAGCGAGGCCACCGCGTCCCTCCGGGCCACCCTCCCCATGCTCGCCCAAGCTGTCACCAAGGCCGGAGCCCTGCGGGGATGTCCCCGAGCCGCAGCCGCGCCGTGTCGCCGGCTCGGCGGGGCTGCGGGCGCTGTCGCCCCGGCTGTCCCCCCGGCTGTCGCCCCGGCTGTCCCCTCGGCTCCCCGGCCCTTTAACCAGGTGCCGGGCGAGTGGCGGGCGGGCTGGCTCAACCTGTACCGCTTCTGGCGGGAGGGCGGCCTCAGCAACCTGCACCTCAGCATGGCCGGCAAGTTCCGCCGCTTCGGGCCCATCTACAGGTCAGGTGGCCCTGTCTCCTCCCCGTGTCCCCTCCCTGTGTCCCCTCCCTGGTCCTCTCCCTGTGTAGTCTCCCCGTGTCCCCTCCCTGCATCCCCTCCCTGCATCCCTTCCCTGTGTCCGCTTCCCGTGTTCCCTCCCCTGTCCCCAGCCCGTGTCCCCTCCCTGTGTCCCTTGCCTGGTCCTCTCCCCGTGTACTCTCCTCTTGTCCCCTCCCTGTGTCCCCTCCCCATGTCCCTTCCCTGTGTACCCTACCCCTGTCACCCCTCCAGTGTCCCCAGCTCGTGTCCCCTCCCCGGGTCCCTTCCCCGTGTATTCTCCCTGTCTACCCTGCCCCTGTCACCTCCCTGTGTCCCCTGCCCAGTCCTCTGTCCCCTCCCGTGTCCCCTCCCTGTGTCCCCTCCCTGATCCTCACCCTCTGTCCTCACCCCGTGTTCTCTCCCTGTGTCCCCTGCTCGTGTCCCCTCCCATATCCCTTGCTAGGTCCCCTGCCCCTGTCCCCTCCCATGTCCCTTGCCCATGTCCCCTGCCCGTGTCCCCTGCTCGTTTTCCCACCCCCTGTCCCCCTGCCCGCTGCCCATGTCCCCTCCCCACGTCACCTTCCCGGTCCTCTGGTTGTGTCCCATCCCTGTGTCCCCTCCCTGTGTCCCCTCCCTGTGTCCCCTGCCTAGTCCTCTCCCTGTGTCCCCTGCTCGTGTCCCCTGTCCCTGTCTCCTGCCCATGTCTTCGGCCCCTGTCCCCTCCCTGTGTCCCCTGCCTGGTCCTCTCCCGGTGTCCCCTCCCTGTTTCCTTTGCCCGGTCTCCTGCTCGTGTCCCATCTCTGTGTCCCCTGCTGATGTCCATTGCCCATGTCCCCTCCCCGTGGCCCCTCCCTGTCCCCTCCCTGTCCTCTGCCCTGTCCCCAGCCCGGCCACATTCCCCATCCGGGGCTGAGCTGCTGGAGGAGCCTGGCCCAGCTTGGGGACACCGTGAGGGACAAGAGGGGAGGGGACAGGGACTGAGGGACAGGAGAGGACAGGTCCTGTGCTCAGGGAGGGGACAGGGACTGTGGGGTGGGAGGGGACAGGTCCTGTGGGTGACTGGGGACAGTCCCCGTGCCCAGGGAGGGGACAAGGTCCTGTGCCCTGGGAGGGGACAGGGACTGAGGGTGAGGGGGACAGTCCCCATGCCCAGGGAGGGGACAGGGACTGTGGGACAGGGCCCTGTGGATGCGGGATTTGGGGATAACAGGGACAGGACAGGACATTGCCATAGGGGACAGACAGGACATTGCCATGGGGACAGGACACTGCCATGGAGACAGGACAGGACAGGACAGGACAGGATAGGACATTCCCATGGGGACAGGACATTGCTATGGGGGACAGGACATTGCCATACGACAGGACATTCCCATCAGGACAGGACACTGCCATGGGGACAGGACAGGACACTGCCATGGGGACAGGACAGGACATTCCCATCGGGACAGGGCCCCGCAGGGCAGGGGTGCTGACCTTGTGTCCCCAGGGAGAAGCTGGGCACCTACGAGAGCGTGAACATCGTCACTCCCGGGGACGCGGCCACGCTGTTCCAGGCCGAGGGGGCCCTGCCCGAGCGCTTCCGCGTCCCCCCCTGGGTGGCCTACAGGGACTTCCGCAACAAACCCTATGGCGTGCTGCTCAAGTGAGTGCCACCCCAAAAACCCCAAAAACCCCAAAAACCCCAAAAGCAGAGCGGGGACCCCAAACCCCACAGAGTGCTGCTCAAGTGAGTGCCACCCCAAAAACAGAGCAGGGACCCCAAACCCTACGGCGTGCTGCTCAAGTGAGTGCCACCCCAAAAACAGAGCGGGGACCCCAAACCCTATGGCGTGCTGCTCAAGTGAGTGGGAACCCCAAAAACAGGGTCCTCAAGGGAGTGGGGACCCCAAATCCAAGCTCCTCAAGGGAGTGCCCACCCCAAATCCCCTCCACTGAGTGCCCACCCCAAGTCCCCAGGAGTGGGGACCCCAAATCCAGGCTCCTGACACTCCTCAAGTGATTGGGGGACCCCAAATCCCCTCCAGTGAGTGGGGACCCCAATTCAACTCAAGCCAGTGGGGATCCCAACTCCAGGCCCCTCAAATAAGTGTGGACCCCAAATCTGGGCTCCTGATGCTCCTCAAACAAGTGGGCACCCTAAATCCCGAGGAGTGGGGACCCCAAACCCGGGCGCCTCCAGTGAGTGGGGGACCCCAAATCAACTCAAGCCAGTGGGGATCCCAACTCCAGGCCCCTCAAATAAGTGGGAACCCCAAATCTGGGCTCCTCAAGTGAGTGGGGACCCCAAATCTGGGCTCCTGATGCTTCTCAAGTGAGTGGAGACCCCAAATCACCTCCAGTGAGTGGGGACCCCAAACCCAGGGGGTGCCTAAAGTGATTGGGGGACCCCAAATCCAGGCCCAGCCACGCCAGTCCCAGCGCAGGGCGCGGCCGGAGGGCCCTGGGGACATTGTCGCGCTCTGGGGGTGACAGCGGCGTGTCCCCGCGCAGGACGGGCGAGGCGTGGCGCTCGGAGCGGCTGCTGCTCAACAAGGAGGCGCTGGCCCCCGCGGCCGTGCCCGGCTTCGTGCCCCTGCTCAGCGCCGTGGGCGAGGATTTCGTGCGGCGCGCGCGGGCCCAGGCGCGGCTCAGCGGCTGCTGGAGCGGGGACTTCAGCCAGGAGCTCTTCCGCTTCGCCCTCGAGTGTGAGTGACAAAAAACCCACATAAGAAGCCCGAAAGAAGCTCCAAAAAAACCCAAAAAACTAAAAAAAACCCCATCAAACCCAAAAGAATCCCAAAAGAACCCCCAAAAACCATTAAAAACCCCCCAAAAAAACCCAAACCTAAAAACGCCCCAAAACAAAACAAAAAAAAACCCAAAAATTCCAATGGCCCCTAAAAAAACCCCAAAACCCAAAAAAAAAAAAAAAAACAAACCCAAACAAAAAAACCCCAAAAAATCCCAACGCCCCCCCCAAAAAACCCAAAACCCTCAAAAAACCCTAAAACCCCACCCAAAAAACATCAAAAAACCCTCCAAAAACTCCAACCTCCCCCAAAAACCCCAAAAAAGCAAAAAAACCCCAACAACCCCCCCAAAAAAAACCTCCAACCCCCCCAAAAAACCCCAAAACCCCCAAACTCCCCAAAACCAACACCCCCGGCCTGAGGGATTGGCCAATGGAGAGTGAAGAAGGGTGTCCCCTCCCATGTGGGCTGTCCCCTCCCATGTGGGCTGTCCCCTCCCATGTGGGGTGTCCCCTCCCATGCGGGCTGTCCCCTCCCATGCGGGCTGTCCCCAGGGCCCCCCACACTGCTGACACAGCAGCCATGTGTCCTTCACTGGCCACCAGCTGGTGACAACCCCAGCCCCTCAGGGACAAACAGGAGGCCAGGCCAGGTCTCCATGGCCACAGCAAGGCTGGAGGTGGCCTTGGGGACAGGGACGTGTCCCTGACGGTCACTGGGAGGGCCTGGGCCAGGTCTCCATGGCCTTGGGGACAGGGACAGGTCCCTCAAAATCACTTGGAGCACTTGGGGCTGGTCCCTCTGGCCATGGGACACCATGAGGGACTGGCCATGGGGACAGGGACAGGGACAGGACATGTCCCTGACTGTCCCCATCCCCAGCGGTGTGCCACGTGCTGGAGAGGGAGTGCCTGGGACTGGTCCCTGTGGCCTTGGGGACATGTCCTTGACTGTCCCTGTCCCCAGTGCTGTGCCACGTGCTGTATGGGGAGGTCCCTGTGGCCATGGGGATGGGGACAGGGATGGGGACACGTCCCTGACTGTCACTGTCCTGTCCCCAGCGGTGTGCCATGTGCTGTATGGGGAGCACCTGGGGCTGGTCCCTGTGGCCATGGGGATGTGTCCCTGACTGTCCCTGTCCCCATCCCCTGCCATGTGCCACGTGCTGTACAGGGAGGTCCATGTGGCCATGGGGATGGGGACAGGGACAATGACATGTCCCTGCCTGTCCCTGTCCCTGTTGCCTGCAGTGTGCCATGTGCTGTAAGGGGAGGTCCTTGTGGCCATGGGGACAAATCCCTCATGATCCCTGTCCCTGTCCCCGTCCCCAGCCATGTGCCACGTGCTGTATGGCGACCGCCTGGGGCTGGTCCCTGTGACCATCAGGACAATGACAATGACAATGACACGTCCCATCCCCAGCGGTGTGCCACGTGCTGTACGGGGAGGTCCCTGTGGCCATGGGGACAATGACAATGACAATGACACATCCCTGTCCCCAGCAATGTGCCACGTGCTTTACGGGGAGCTCCCTGTGGCCATGGGGACAATGACAATGACAATGACAATGACGTGTCCCATCCCCAGCGGTGTGCCACGTGCTGTACGGGGAGGTCCCTGTGGCCATGGGGACAATGACAATGACAATGACATGTCCCATCCCCAGCGGTGTGCCACGTGCTTTACGGGGAGCGCCTGGGGCTGCTGCAGGATTTCGTGCAGCCCGAGGCTCAGCGCTTCATCGAGGCCGTGTCGCGCATGTTCCACACCACGGCGCCCATGCTGTACCTGCCGCCCGCGCTGCTGCAGCGCCTGCGCAGCCACACCTGGCGCCAGCACGTGCAGGCCTGGGACGCCATCTTCTACCAGGGTCAGTGCCACCACCCCTGCCACCACCCCTGCCACCTCTGGGGACACCTTGCCCCGTCACTTCACCCTGTCAGCTCACCCTGCCACCTCTGGAGACACCTCGCCTTGTCACCTCCCCCTGTCACCTCTGGGGACACCTTGCCCTGCCACCTCTATGGTCACACCATAACCATTTCTTCACCTCTCACCTTTTCCCACTCCATGCCACAGACGCCTCAAACCATCCGAAACCACCCCTGACGAATCCCACTGCAGCCCACCTTCCATCCTTCCACTTCTCCAAAATTCCCGACCTTTCTCACAAACCCACCCTCCAAAACTCATTCCCAATCCAACTCCTCTCTCTTTACCATCCTCTTCCAGAACATTCCTAAATCAACATTTCTTACCTCAAAATTTACACATTAATATTAAAATCTCCTACAAATCCATTTCCCACACGCTGACACCTCCGGGGGGTTTCACTGCAGCGCCACTCCCGGGGCGGTGACGCTGATGTCCCCTCCTGCCCCGCGGTGTCCCCGCGGTGTCCCCGTGTCCCCTCAGCGGACAAGTGCATCCAGAACGTGTACCGGGACCTGCGGCTGCGGCGCAAGAGCCGCCAGGAGCACGTGGGCATCCTGGGCAACCTCATCCTGCGCGACAAGCTGCCCCTGGACGACATCCGCGCCAGCGTCACCGAGATGATGGCAGGAGGGGTGGACACGGTGCGGCCTGGGGACGGGACAGGGACAAGGGCCCGGCTGGGGCGGGGAGAAGGTCCTGGACTGGACGGGGAGAAGGTTGTGGGTGGTGTTGAGTGGGTCAGGGAGAAGGTCCTGGATGGGACAGGGAGAAGGTCCTGGGTGGTGATGGAGGGGCCAGGGAGAAGGTCCTGGATTGGGCAGGGAGAAGGTCCTGGATGGGGCTGGGTGGGGCAGGGAGGGAGAAGGTCACGCCTGGTGCTGGTTGGGTCAAGGGGAAGGTCCTGGTTGGTGTTATGTGGAGCAGGAAGAAAGTCTTGGTTGGGGCAGGGAGAAGGTCCTGGATGGAGCAGGGAGAAGGTTCTGGGCAGTGTTGGGACAAGAAGGGAGAAGGTCCTGGTTGGTGCTGGTTGGGACAGGAAGAAGGTCCTGGGTGGTGATGGGTGGGGCAGGCAGGGGGAAGGTCCTGGATTGGGCAGGGAGAAGGTCCTGGGTGGTGATGGGTGGGGCAGCACCAAGCTGAGCAGGAGAAGGTCCTGGCAGCCCTGAGCAGGTCCTGGCAGGGATGGGCACATCCTGGCAGCTCTGAGCAGGTCCTGGCAGTTCTGGGCCAGCAGGAGCAGGTCCTGGCAGCCCTGAGCAGGTCCTGGCAGGTCTGAGCAGGCCGTGGCAGCTGTGTCCCCTGTGTCCCCCAGACGTCCATGACCCTGCAGTGGGCCATGCTGGAGCTGGCGCGGGCCCCGGGCGTGCAGGAGCAGCTGCGGGCTGAGGTCCTGGCAGCCAAACGCGAGGCGGGCGGCGACCGCGAGAAGATGCTGAAATCCACACGGCTGCTCAAGGCCGCCATCAAGGAGACACTCAGGTGAGGAGGAGGAGGAGCTCAGGTGAGGAGAAGGTGGGGCACAGGTGAGGAGGAGGAGGAGCTCAGGTGAGGAGGACACGCCCTTCCTCCCCCGAGTGTCCCCAAGGCCCCGGTGTCACTGTCGCGCAGGCTGCACCCGGTGGCCGTGACCCTGCAGAGGTACACCACGCACGAGGTCATCCTGCAGGACTACCGCATCCCGCCCGGGGTGAGGGGACACCGGGACACCGGGACATGGGGACATGGGGACAGGGGGACAGGGGGGACAGAGGGAGAGGGGGACATGGGGATGTGGGGAGAGTGGGACACAGGGAAACAGGGACAAGAGGGACATGGGGACACGGGAACATGGGGACACGGGAACATAGGGACATGGGGACATGGGGACATGAGGACACAGGTATGGTGGTGACATGGGGACAGAGGGGACATGGGACATGGGGAGATGAGGACACGGGGAGATGGGGACATGGGGACAGAGGGGACATGGGACATGGGGAGATGAGGACACGGGGAGATGGGGACATGGGGACACAGGGATGTGGGGACACGAGGACATGAGGACATGATGATTCAAGGACATGAGGACACAGGGATATGGGAACATGAGCACATGAGGACATGAGGACATGGGGACATAAGGACATGAGGACATGAGGGCATGAGGACACAGGGGCATGAGGACATGGGGATGCAGTGACACAGTGACACGGTGACACAATGCCCCTGCTCCCTGCAGGACATGGGGACATGAGGGGACACAGAGATGTAGGGAAGCAGGGACATAAGGACACGAGGACACGGGGACATGGGAACATGGGGACATGGGAACATGGGGACATGAGGACACGAGGACACAGGGACACGAGGACATGAGGACATGGAGATACAAGGACATGAGGACACGGGTACATGGGGACATGGGAACATGGGAATATGGGGACATGAAGACATGAGGACACGGGGAAACGAGGACATGAGGACATAAGGACATCATGATACAAGGACACAAGGACATGGGGATGTAGGAACATGGGGACATGAGGACACGAGGACACAGGGACATGAGGACATGAGAACAGGGGGACATGGGGACATGGGGACATGGGGAAGCAGCAGTGTGGAGACACAGGGACATGAGGATACAAGGACACCAAGGATATGGTGACAGGGTGACATGGTGACAGGGTGACATGGTGACAGGGTGACACGGTGACACGGTGCCCCCGTCCCCACCGCTCCGCAGACGCTGGTGCAGGTGGGGCTGTACGCCATGGGCCGTGACCCTGCCGTGTTCCCGCGGCCCGAGCGCTTCCTCCCGCAGCGCTGGCTGCAGGCCGGCCCCAAACCCTTCCTGGGGCTCGGCTTCGGCTTCGGGCCCCGGCAGTGCCTGGGCCGGCGCATCGCCGAGCTGGAGATGCAGCTCTTCCTCATGCACGTGAGTGGCCCCTGTCCCCAGCGCCGGGGACAGTGCTGCGGTGGTGGGGTCTGTCACACAGGGTCCCTGACATCAGGGGACAGCGCCGGGGCTGTGGGGTCCATCCTGCAGAGTCCCCAACACCAGGGGACAATGAGGTGGCCGTAGGCTCCGTCCCCGCGGGCAAGGGGACAGCGCAGTGGCCGCCGTGTCTATGCTGCAGGGTCCCCAGTGTGAGGGGACAGCGTGGTGGCCATGGGGTCTGTCCTGCAGAGTCCCTGACGCAAGGGGACAATGCAGTGGCCGTGGGCTCTGTCCCCATGGGTGAAGGGACAGTGTGGTGGCTGTGGGGTCTGTCACACGGGGTCCCTGACATCAGGGGACAGCGCCGGGGCTGTGGGGTCCATCCTGCAGAGTCCCCAGCATGAGGGGACAGCACAGTGGCTGCAGGGTCCCCAACATGAGGGGACAGTGCAGTGGCTGTGGGGTGTGTCACACAGGGTCCCTGATGTGACAGGACAATGCGGTGGCCACAGGGTCTGTCCTATGGGGTCCTCACTGCCAGGGGACAGAGCAGTGGTCACAGGGTCTGTCCCCACAGGGGTCCCCAATGCCAGGTCCGTCCCTGTGGAGTCCCTGATATGAGGGGACAGCGTGGTGGCCGTGGGGGCCATCCTGCGGGGTCCCCAATGCCAGGGGACAGCGCAGTGGCCACAGGGTCCATCATGTGGGGTCTCTGATGCAAGGGGACAGCACGGTGGCTGCGGGGTCTGTCCCACGGGGTCCCCAACATGAGAGGACAGTGCGGTGGCCATGGGGTCCATCGCACAGGGTCCCTGACATGAGGGGTCAGCGCGGTGGTCATGGAGTCTGTCCTGTGGAGCGCCCGACACAAGGGGACAGCGCGGTGGCTGTGGAGTCTGTCCTGGGGGTCCCCAATGGGAGGGGACAGTGCGGTGGCTGTGGAGTCTGTCCTGGGGGTCCCCAATGGGAGGGGACAGCGCGGTGGCCACAGGGTCCATCCAATGGAATCCTGGTTTGGCTCGGCTCAGAGTGGCCCCGAAGGTCACCCTGGGCCTTGCTCCAGTGTCCCCAAAGCCCCCCAGCCCCATGGCCGTGTCCCCTCCACCCCAGATCCTGGAGAACTTCAAGATCGAGACCATGCGGGCCGTGGAGATCGGCACCAAGTTCGACCTGATCCTGATCCCAGACCGGCCCATCCAGCTGACCCTGCGGCCCCTCGAGGGCCAGCCCTGAGGAGGGGACACCCCAGGGACACCTCCACGTCCCCCGCGGTGGCGTTTGGGGACAGTGGGGACGCTCCCGGGGCCGTGGCCTCGGCTCAAGGCTGCGCTTTGCGGGGCAGACAAAGCGGGGCCGCGCCGTGGGGAGGGGGATTTGGGGGGGGTGGGGGATCCCTTCTGGCTGCCGGGGGTCCCACTGAGCTCCCCCGAGCCTCTGGAATGTCCTGGAGCCTCTGGAATGTTCTGGAATGTTCTGGAATGTTCTGCCTGGCCTCTGCTCCATGGGAAAGGCGCCCGCGGGGTCAGGGCAGGGGGGCAGCACCCGAGGGGGCTCGGAAAGGTCCCGAAGGGTCTGGGGGCACAGGGGGGCACCCATAGGGGGAACCAGCCCCCTCTGGGGTGGGCAGGGGACACCGGGGACACTGGGGACACCGGGAACACTGGGGGACACCGAGGGACACTGGGGACACCGGGGACACCGGGGTCAGTGGGGACACTGGGGACATTGGGGACATTGGGGACACTGGGGACATCGGGGTCAGAAGGGACATTGGGGACCCTGAGGGAAACTAGGGACACTGGGGACATTGGGGTCACTGGGGACATTGGGGACATTGGGGTCACTGGGGACGTTGGGGACACTGGGGACCCTGAGGGAAACTAGGGACACTAAGGGACTCTGGGGACATTGGGGTCAGTGAGGACATTGGGACACTGGGGACATTGAGGGACACTGGGGACATTGGGGTCATTGGGGACACTGGGGACACTGAGGGTCATTGGGGTCACGGGATACACTGGGAAAACTGGGGGTCACTCCTAGGGGAGGGCTCTGGGGTGGGCAGAGGGACGCTGGGGACAATGGGGACATTGGCAGTGACTGAGACCCTGGGTACACTGGTGTCACTGTAGGGTCACTGTAGGTCCCCGGTGTCCCCGGTGTCCCCTGTCCCCGCTCACCAGGCCCAGGCCGTGCTCCCACTCCCGCAGGCGCGTCCCCAACTCCTGCTGGCCCCGGGCCCAGCTCCGGGCGGCCTCCTGCAGCTGGGACAGACCCCAAACGGGCTGGGACCGACCCCAAACGGGCTGGGACTGACCCCAAACGGGCCAGGACTGACCCCAAACGGGCTGGGACCGACCCCAAATGGGCTGGGACTGACCCTCAACGGGCTGGGGACCCCAAAACGGGCTGGGACTGACCCCAAATGGGCTGGGGACCCCAAACTGCCATCGGAGACCCCACACCGCCATGGGGGACCCCAAAACAGGCCAGGGGATCCCAAACCACCATGGGGGATCCCAAAACGGGCCGAGGGACCCCAAAACGGGCTACGTGACCCCAAAACGGGCTCTGGGACCCCAAAACAGGCTGAGTGACCCCCAAATCGCTCTGGGTGACCCAAAACGCCCAGGACCCAAACCTCACTGGGGGACCCAACCGCACTGGGTGACCCCAAAACACGATAGATGACCCTAAAACACACTGGGTGACCCCAAAACCACACTGGGTAACACTAAAACGCGCTGGATGACCCAAAACGCTCTGGGTGACCCTAAACCACCCTTGGTGACCCCAAACCACGCCAGGTGGACCCCAAACCACCCTGGGTGACCCCAAGCCCCTGTGGGTGACCCCGAACCACCCTGGGTGACCCCAAACCCTCCCCGCGGTGCCCACCTGCCTCTCCAGCGCCCGGGCCCGGCCCTGCTCCCGCTCCAGCCGCGCCAGCAGCTCCAGCTTCTCACCGGGCCCCGGGAGCCGCTGCGGGCACGGGAGCGCCGGGTCGGGATCGGCCCCGCGCCGCTGCCACCCCCGGGCCGTGTCCGGCTGTCCCCGCTGTCACACACGGGGCCGTGTCCCCTCTGTCCCCGCTGCCACCCCCGTGTCCCCTCTGTCCCCGGTGCTACACCCGTGTCCCCTCTGTCCCCAGTGCCACGCCCGTGTCCCCTCTGTCTCCAGTGTCACCCCCGGGCCGTGTCCCCTCTGTCCCGGTGTCCCCCCTGTGTCCCCTCTGTCCCCGGTGCCACCCCCGTGTCCCCTCCCGCTCTCACCGCGGCCCGGGCGGGTCGGGCCGGCTCCTCCCGCAGCCGCTTCTGGGCCAGCAGCGCCGCCAGGGTGGCACCTGCGGGGTGGCACCTGTGAGGTGGCGCCTCTGGGGGGACAGCGGGGACATTGTCCCGTGTCCCTCCCCGGGCGGGGACAGGGGGACAGCGAGCCCCGGCTTCTGCCGTGCCCGGGGGCTGGGGAATGAGGGAGACCCTGCCACGGGGGGGACAGGGAGGGCTGGGGACATCTCTGAGGGTTGGGGACACCCCTGAGTGTCTCTGTCCCCTCCTGCCCACCCCGGACCATCCCGGGGACAGTTGGGGACACCCCTGAGTGTCTCTGTCCCCTCCTGCCCACCCTGGGCCATCCCAGGGACAGTTGGGGACCCCCCGAGTGTCGCTGTCCCCCCGCACGCACCCGCGGCTCTCTCGGCGCTCCTGTCCCGCAGCAGCAGCCGCTCCATGGCCTCGATCACCTGGGCACAGGACACGGCTGTCCCCGTGTCCCCAGCGCCGCGCCAGGGCTCCGTGCCCAGCCCGTGCAGGGCCGGGGAGGGGCTGGCAGTGTCCCCAAACCCGTCCTTGTCACCCGGGCCGTGTCACCTTGTCCTGCTGCCGCAGCGCCTGCTGCAGCGCCCCGGCCTCGGCCGCCCTGTCCTGGCAGCGCCTCAGTGCCAGCTGCTGCCGTCGCTGGAGCAGCACCAGCTCCTTCTCGCGGTCGTTCTTCTGCGGGAGAAGCCCCGGGAGTGCCGGGCACGGCCCCGAGCCCCGGGGCAGCCCCGGGTGCCCGCGGTGCCCGCGGGGCCGTACCCGGATCAGCTCGTTCTGCAGCCGCTGCACCCGGTCCCGCAGCGCCCGCAGCTCCAACGCGCCCGCCGCCAGCTCGCGGGACAGGGTGGCTGCGGGGACAGCCCTGTCACCACCCGGGGTAGCTGCGGGGACAGCCCTGTCACCACCCGGGGTGGGTGTGGGGACAGCCCTGTCACCCACCCAGGGTGGCAGTGCCCAGTGTGGCCCTGCCCAGCCCCAGGGTGACACACCACACCCCGGTCACCCACACAGAGTGGCAGTGCCATCATGTCCTGCCTGTCCCCAGGATGATGTGCCTTGTCCTGGTCCCCCACCAAGGGTGGCAGTGCCCCGCATGTCCTGCCCGTCCCCAGGGTGACACGCCATGTCCCTGTCACCCAGGCAGGGTGGCAGTGCCCTGCCCGTGCCCGGCACGCACCCAGCCTGTCCAGCAGCTCGTCCCGGCTCAGCACGTCGGTGTCGGTGCCGCGGAGCTGCTCCGGCTCCCGCAGCCGGGCCAGGCTGTGCCGCAGGTGCCCGTTCTCCGCCTCCAGGCTGGCGACACGGCGGCGCAGGGACAGCAGGTGCCCCGCCATCCTCTGCAGCGCCAGGCGGTGGCTGCCACCCCCCTGGGGACCAGAGCAGGGCTGGCACTGCTGGACAGAAAGGGATGTCACCCCGGAGAGGGACAACCCCCCTGGTCCCAGGGAATGGCTCAGGATGAGGATCAGACACACCATGGGGGAGCTGAGAGATGCGCAGATTGTCCCCTGCTCTTGGCACCATCCATCCATCCATCCATCCATCCATCCATCCATCCATCCATCCATCCATGGATCCATCCATCCATCCATCCATCCATCCATCCATGGATCCATCCATCCATCCATCCATGGATCCATCCATCCATGGATCCATGGATCCATCCATCCATCATCCATCCATCCATCCACCCTTCCTTCTGTCCTTCCCAACCTTCTCCTCTCCTTTTACTTCCCCATCTCCCTCTTTTCCCTTTTTTCCCATCCACCTCCTGTGGAATCTCCCAGGGATGTAGGGTTGGACCTGGGACCCCCAAACTCGGAGCTTTTTGAGGATTTCCAGCTCTTTAACAGAGGGATGGGGTGAAGAACAACAGAGGGATGAACATTCCCAAAGATTCTCCTGGATTTTTTGCCTCATGTGTGGCTGGAGATGCTGGGGAAGGGGGAAGAATTCCTGAGGCATTATCCTGGATCCCCTTGGGAAGGATCCTGGCAGCCACAGGACCTTGGCCAGAGGAGCCACGTGCCTTGGGAATGGCCTTGGCCACTGGCCTGGCGGGAGGTGACAGCCCTGGGGGACCCTGGGGACAGGGAAAGGTGGGCAGGAGAAGCCAGAGGCTCCAGTCCTTCCTCCACATCTGCCGGGAATGGGGAAATCCAGGAATTGCTTCATTCCCAAGATGAACAGCAGCCAAGCCCGGGGCTGTCCCCTCCCAGGCCACCCTGGGGACATCTCTGTCCCCCACATGTGTGTCCCCCCCACCGTGTCACTCACCGGCTCCTGGGGGCGTCCCGTGCTCTCCTGGGAATGGCCAGGGACAGCCGGGGCAGGCCGGCGTTCCGAGGGGGGCTC
The DNA here is from genome assembly GCF_012460135.2 of Molothrus ater. Classification (NCBI taxonomy): domain Eukaryota; kingdom Metazoa; phylum Chordata; class Aves; order Passeriformes; family Icteridae; genus Molothrus; species Molothrus ater. The sequence goes on along the minus strand of NC_050490.2, from coordinate 3,280,482 downwards.
CAGGCTCGGGATGTTCCCGTGCCTCCGGAGCGGCTCCTGCGCGGGCAGGGCCCGGCCCGGGGCTGGCAGGGACATCCCGGGGGGCGTGGCTGGCAGGGACAGCGGGGACAGCGGGGACAGCGGGGACAGCGGGGACACGGGGGGGGACACGGGGAGCAGGGTGAGGGTGAGGGCGTCCCAGTCCTGTTCCTGTTCTGCCATTCCCGATCCTGCCATGTCCCATTCCTGATACCACCCTGTCCCCTTCCCAATCCCAGTGCGTCCCATTCCCGATCCCAATTCCCATTCCCAATCCCAGCTTTCCCATTCCCATTCCTGTCCCCATTCCCTGTCCCAATCCCGTTCCACTTCCCTGTCCCAATCCTATTCCCATTCCCATCCCTTATCCCACCATGTCCCATTCCCATTTCCCATCCCCAATCCCATTCCTATTCCCTGTCCCAACCCCGTTCCCATTCCCTGTCCCAATCCTATTCCCATTCCCGTCCCTGATCCCACTGTGTTCCATTCCCATTCCCATTCCATCCCTGTTCCCCTTCCCATTCCCTGTCCCAATCCCATTCCCATTCCCATTCCCAATCCCATCCCTGATCCCGCTGTGTCCCATTCCCATTCCCGAACCCACACCCTTCCCAAACAATTCCCAGGAACCCTTGGAATCCCGGGGATCCCGGGCACTCACGGGGCGGTGCTGGGAGTGCAGCGGGAGCTGGAGCCGCCGTTCCCGGGATGATTTCCCCGCCGTTCCCGGGATGATTTCCCCGCCGTTCCCGGGATGTTTTCCCGGGATGTTTTCCCCGCCGTTCCCGGGGCCCGCGCGGCTCCCGGCGCCGTTGCCACAACAGAGCGGAACCGGCCCTGGGCAGCCCCGCCCCGGAACGGCTCCGGTCCCAGCCCCGCGGGGATCCCAAATCACGGGGGATCCCGAAAAACACCACCGGGATCCCAAATCCGCACGGGGAATTCCAGGCGTCATCCCGAAATCCACCCGGGGCAATTCCAGGTGATCCCAAAATCCATATGGATGCATTCCAGGGACACCCCGGGGATTCCAAAATCCACACAAGGCAGTTCCAGGGGTGATCCCAAAATCTACACGGGGGAATTCCAGAGGTGATCCCAAAATCTGCATGAGGGAATTCCAGGTGATCCCAAAATCCACACAGGGCAATTCCAGGGACACCCTGGGGATCCCAAAAACCACCCAGGTGATCCCAAAACCCACATGGGGAAACTCCTGGGGATCCCAAAATCCACAAGGGGCAATTCCAGGGTTGATCCCCAAATCCACATGGATGAATTCCAGGGACACCCCAGGGATCCCAAAATGCGTACAAGGGAATTCCAGATGACCCCAAAATCCACACTGGGGAATTCCAGGTGACCCCAAACCCACCAGGATAAATTCCAGCCCCACCCCGATCCCTGCCCACCCCAGCCCGCTTTGGGGATGATTTCCCCGTAGTTTTTGGGATTTTTCAGGCATTTTCCGCTCCATCTTTTCCCCAAATTCCCCTCGGATTTCTCGGCGCCGCCGCTTCCTGCGGGAGGCCGGGATGAAAGGCCGGGAACGCAGCTTTGAAATTCCACTTTTGAATATTTATTCCATTTTCCCCTGATCTTTCCCGAGCCTCTGAAGCTCTGGGATCCTTTCATCCCTTCCCGCTCCTTTCCACATTTGCTCATTCCGAATATTTATCTTTTTTCTTTCGTTTTTTCCCCTAATATTTGTTTAACAAATCGCTCCGTGGGGTTTCTGTGGATCCCTCTGCAGGCGGGATGGGAAATCGACCTCAAAGCCACCCCAGAAGGCCCCAAAGTGCCCCCGAAACTGGAGATTTTGGGGATATTTTAGGGATAGGGGAGGGAAAGCAATGTTTCCCACATTTTCCCACATTTTTTTCCCAGATTTTCCCCCCATTTTTCCCATATTTTTCCCACCTTTCCCCTGTTTTTCCGGGATTTTCTCCACATTTTCCACATTTTCCCCCTATTTTCCCATATTTCCTCACATTACCCCCACATTTTTCTGCATTTCTTCCCTATTTTTCCAGGATTTTTCCACACATTTTTCCCACATTTCCCCCTTATTTTTCCCAGATTTTCCCCCCATTTCCCTCCACATTTTTTCTCACATTTCCCCCACATTGTCCCTCCCTTTTTTGTCACATTTTCCCCCATTTTTCTCCATTTCCCCACACATTTCCCCCTTATTTTTCCACATTTCCCCCTATTTTTCCCAGATTCCCTCCTCATTTCTCCCCCATTTTCCCCAGATTTTCTTCCTCCCTTTCCCCCCACTTTCCCCCCATTTTTCCCAAATTTTTCCCCTATTTCCCTCCGATCCCACCCCTGATCCCACAGGAATATCTGAGCAAATGAAGACATCCCAAATGCTCCAGGGCCTCACGAGCCGTTGTGACAGGTGAAAAAAAAGGGAAAAATGGAATTTTTTCCCCCTCTCTGATCTCCTTTAATCCTCATTTCCCCCTTTTTTCCTCAGATATGTAAATGGAAGCTTATCCCATCTTCCCAACAATTGGGCAATTAGGGCCTCGTGGGATTATCCCGGAATTATCCTGGGATTATCCCGCTGAGCCAGGAAATCCCAGCGGGGATTTGGGGCGGGAATCCCTGGAGAGAGGGTCCCAGCCAGGCAGGAATGGGGGGAAAAATGGGGGAAAAGGGGGAAAAATCCGGGAAAAATAGGGTGGAAATGGGGGAGAAATCTGGGAAAAATTGGGGGGGGGGGAATGTGAGGAAAAATGGGGGAGAAATGGGGAAAATCCAGGGAAAATGGAGAGGGAAATGGGGTGGAAATCTGGGAAAAGTAGGGAGGAAATGGGGGGGAAATCTGGGAAAAGTAGGGGGGAAATGTGGGGAAAAAAGGGGGAGCAATTTGGAGAAAATGGGTGGAAAATCTGGGAAAATGTGGGGGGAAAATTAAGGAGGAAATCTGGGGAAAATTGAGAGGAAAATGGGGGGAAATGTGGGAAAATAGGGGGGAAATGGGGGGGTGTGAATTGTGTGAAAAATGGGGGTAAATATGGGGAAATTCCGGGGAAAATGGAGGCGGGGGGGAATCTGGGAAAAATTGGGGGCAGAAATGAGGAAAAATGAAGGGGAAATTGGGAAAAAATGTGGGGAAAATGGGGAAGGAATGAGGGGAGAAATGAGGGGGTAAATGGGGGAAAGTGGGGGGGAAATGTGGGGAAATCCGGGGAAATGTGGGGGAAATTGGGGGAGAATGTGGGGGGGAAATTAAGGGGGAAATCTGGGGAAAATTGAGGGGAAATGGGGGAAAAATTGGGAAAATGGGGATGGAATGAGGGGGGGGGGGAATTAGGGGGGAAAATAAGGTGAAAAATGGGGAGAAATGTGGGAGAATGTGAGGAAAATACAGATAAAATGGGGAGAAATCTGGGGGAAATGGGAGAAAATGGGCGAAGAAATGTGGGAAAATGAGGGGGAAAATTGGTGGAGGAATGAGGGGAAAATGTGGGGAAATGGGAGGAAATTGGGAGGAAATGGGTTGGAAAATATGGAGAAAATGGGGGAGAAAGGTGGAATGAACGAGAGAGGAATGAGGGGGAAATTGGGGGAAAATTAGGGGAAATGAGGGAAGGGAATGGGGGGGAAATGTGGGAGGAATGAGGGGGGAAATGGGTGGAAAATGGGGGAAAATGTTGAATAAATGTGGGACGAATGAGGGGGGGAATGGGGGGGAATGAGGGGGGAATTGGGGGAAATGAGGGGAAAATGGGGGAAAAATGTGGAATGAATGAGGGAGGAATGAGGGGAAAATGGGTGGAAAACGGGGTAAATGAGGAAGAAATTGGTGGAGAATGTGAGGGAGATGGGGGGAAATATGGGGAAATGGGGAAAATGGGAGAAATGAGGGGGGAAATACGGGCAGAATGTGGGAAAATGGGGGGAGAATGTGGGGGAAATGAGGGGGGGTGGGAGATAAATTAATGTGGAAATGAGGGAAAAATGGAGGAGGAATGGGGGGAAATGGGAGAAAATGAGTGGAAATAGCGGAAAGATGGGGAAAAGGGAGAAATGGGGGGAAACAGGGGGGAAATCCGGGAAAAACAGGGGGAAACCACAAAATCCGGTGGGGAAAGCGCTGTTTTCCCCCCCTACCCCTGAAATCCCGGCGTTTTCCCAATTCCCGGGGGGATAAAAATTGAATATTTTGGCGGTTTGGCCCCTCAGCCCTGGGGTTTATCTGATGGAACCCGGGCTGAACTCGCTCATCGCGGCTCCAGGCCGGAGTTAATTGGATCGGGGGTTAATTGGGAGCGTTCCCGGGGCTGGGGCTGCTGATAGCGGCGGTCTGTGGGATCTGAGAGGCGCTGGAATCCTCCCCGTCCCGCCTGCGAGGCTGAGATAAGGCTCCGGGGGAGCTCGCCTCAAAGAAAGTCGGGAAAATGAAAGGGAAAATGGGAAAAAGGGGAAGGAAAGGAGGAAAAAAAAAAAAAAGATATGAAAGGAAATAAGAGAAAAAAAAAAGAAGGAAAAGAGAAAAAAAAAAAGAAAAAAGAGGGAAGGAATGGAAAGAAGAAAAAAAAAAAGGAGGGATAAAATGAAGGAAAAAAGAGGAAAAGGGGGGAAAAGGAAAAAGGGAAAGGAGAAAAAATGAAAGGAAAGGAGAAAGAAAAAAGGGAGGGAGAAAATGGAAATGAAAGGAAAGAAGGGGGAAAAGAGGGGGGAAAGGGAAGAAAAAAGAGGAAAGGGGGAAAAAGGAGAAAAGGAAAGGAGACAAAAAGGGAAGGAAAGGAGAGAGAAAAAAAGGAAGGAAAAAAGGAAAATGAAAGGAAAAAGGGAAGGAAAAATGAAAGAAAAAAGAGGAAAGGGGGAAAAAGAAAAAAGAAAAGGAGAAAGAAAGGGAAAAAAAAAGGAAAAAAGGAAGGAAAGAAGGGGGGAAAAAGAGGGGAAAAAGGAAAGAAAAAATAGAAAAGGGGAAAAAGGAACTAAGAAGAAATAAAAGAGAAAAGGAGAAAAAAGAGAAAGGAAAGGAAAAAAAATGAAAGAAAAAAGAGGAAAGGAGAGAAAAAAGGGGCAGCCCCATGAGGAGAGGGTCACCCCGAATCCCTCCTGGGGTCAGATCGGGGTTCCGGGGTCACCCCGAATCCCTCCTGGGACGGAGCCGCGGCTCCGGGGCCGTTCCCAGCCCCGCTGTCCCCCTGTCCCAGCCTTGTCCCCAAATGTCCCGGGGGCTTTTCCCGCCCCCAGCCCAGCGGGGGCACCGCGGGTGGGTTCGGGGTTCGCTGTGGCCCCTGCGTGACGTCAGCTCATTAACGGGAGCCTTTAATTAATCAGGGCTGCGTCCCCACCCCAAAGCGCCGTTCCCGCCGCGCCTGGCCGCTAGATGGCGCTAGAAGATCAGCCTCGTCTTCATCCTCCTCTTCATCCTCATCTTTATCTTCATCCTCCTCATCTTCATCCTTATCCTTCATCTTCACCCTTCAACTTCATCTTCGTCTTCATCCTCATCCTCATTTTCATCCTCATCCTCCTTCATCTTCATCCCCATCCTCACCTTCATCCTCATGCTCATCTTCATCCTCATCCTCAACCTTATCCTCATCTTCACCCTTCATCCTCATCTTCACCCTTCATCCTCATCTTCATCTTCCTCTTCATCCTCAACCTCATCCTCATCCCCATCTTCATCTTTATCCTCATCTTCATTCTCATCTTTACCTTCGTCCCCATCTTCATCCCCATCCTCATCTTCCTCTTCGTCTTTATCCTCATCCTCCATCGTCATCTTCATTCTCATCTTCACCTTCATCCCCATCCTCATTCTCCTCATCCTCACCTTCATCCTCACCCTCTCCCTCCCTCTCTCCTGCTCCGTCCTCCTCCTCCTCCTCCTCCTCCTCACTCTTCCCTTCTCCCTTCCGGGAATCCTCTCCCCTTCCCGCACCTTCCCCGTGCTCCATCCCCCCTCATCCTCATCCTCATCCTCATCCTCATCCTCATCCTCATCCTCATCCTCATCCTCATCCTCATCCTCACCCTCATCTCCACCTCCATCTTCATCCCCATCTTCATCTTTATTCTCATCCCCATCCTCATCTTCATCTTCCTCTTCGTCTTCATCCTCATCCTTCCTTGTCATCTTCATCCTCATCCTCATCTTCACCTTCATCCCCATCCTTATTTGCATCCTCCTCCTCACCCTCATCCCCATCCTCACCCTCATCCTCACCCTAATCCTCATCTTCATCCTCACCCTCCTTCATCTTTATCCCCACCCTCATCTTCATCCTCACCCTCATCTTCATCCTCATCCTCCATCTTCATCCCCATCCTCATCTTCCTCTTCCTCTTCATCTTTATCCTCATCCTCATCCTTCATCCTCCACACCCCTCTCCCCTCCCCTCCCCATTTCCCTCCCCCTCCCCGGGGCCGATTTTTGGGCCGATTTCCGGCGCTTTTCGCCCATCTCCCCTCTCCTTTTTATCTACCGCCGTGCTTGGAACAAAACACCGGCGACAGGAGGGAAAAAACAACAAATAAATAAATTTCAACACCCAAAAAAAAAAAAATCAACCCCCCCAAAAAAATTAATTAACTTCCCCCCCAAAAAAATCCTTTTTTCCCCCTCCGGCAGCCCCAGGGCCGTAAATCCCGGCAGGTCAGGGGCAAGGCGGGGTGGGAAGGGGGAGGAAGGCTCGGAGGAGGAGGAGGAGGAGGAGGAGAACAAATGTTTGAAGAGGCTGCAGAAAAAAATCCGCCCCCGCGATCGTTAAGTGCTGCTGTAAATTATTCATCGGGAGAGGCTCGGGAGAGGCCGCGAAACGCGGGCAGGGAAAAAGGGGAAATTCGGGATGTGGGGGGAAAGAACTGGGGGGAGAAAATCCCGAAATGGGATCGGGGAGTCGCGATTTCCTCTTTTTGGGGGGGTTTGGGGGTTTTTTTAGTGTTTTTTTTTTTTAATTTATTTTTTAATGAAGCCATTAAGGAGCGGATCCCGAGGATTTATCCCAGGAAAACACGGGCAGGGAAAAAAGGGAAATTTGGGATCGAGAGGGTTGAAGGATTGGGGGGATAGATCCCAAATGGGGATCGAGGAGGGCGATTTCCCTCTTTTTTAAATTTTATTTTTATATTTTTTTAGGGGTTTTTTTTCATGTTTTAATGAAGCCATTAAGGAGCAGATCCTGAGGATTTATTCCCAGAGAGGCCGGGAAAACACGGGAAGGGAAAAAGGAGAGAAATTGGGATCGGGGTGGGGGAGGAAAGGATTGGGAGGAAAAATCCCAAAATGGGATTGGGGGGGAGGGCAATTTCCCCCTTTTAAAATTTTATATTTAGGGGTTTTTAATTTTTTTAAATTATTTTTTAATGAAGTCATTAAGGAGCAGTTCCCGAGGGTTTATTCCCAGGAAAACAGGGGCAGGGAAAAAAGGAGAATTTGGGATCGAGGATGGGGAGAAAGGACTGGGGGGAATAACCCCAAAATGGGATCGGGGTGCTGCGATTTCCCCTTTTTAAATTATTTTAAATTCCTTTTTTTATGTTTTAATGAAGCCATTAAGGAGCAGATCCTGAGGATTTATCCCTGGAGAGGCCAGGAAACACAGGCAGGGAAAAAGGGGGAATTTGGGATCGATGGGGGAGAAAGGACTGGGGGGAGAAATCCCAAAATGGGACCGGGGAGATGCTATTTCCCCTTTTTAAATTATTTTAAAAATGTTTGGTGTATTTTTAAAATTTTCAATGAAGCCATTAAGGAGCAGATCCTGAGGATTTATCCCAGGAAAACACGGGCAGAATAAAAGGGGAAATTTGGGATCGGGGGGGGGGGCGAGGGAGGGTAAAGGATTGGGGGGGGAAAATCCCAAAGCAGGAACGGCGGAGCGATTTCCCATTTTTAATTTTGTTTAAATTTTTTTACTGTATTTTTGTCATTTTTAATGGAGCCATTAAGGAGCAAATCCCGAGGGTTTAACCCAGGAAAACAAGGGCGAGGAAAAAAAAGGGGAGAATTTGGAACTGGGGGGCACAAAGGATTCGGGGACAATCCCAAATGGGGCTCGGGGAGCGCAGCAGAGCCGCGATTTCCCCGTTTTTATTTAATTTTTAATGATTTTAGAGCATTTCTGTCATTTTTGCCGGAGCCGCGGGCAGCGCCGGGAGCGGGGCTTGATCAGGAGGGGCCGCGAGGGGAGAAGTGACAGCGCTGTGATCCCCGCGGCGTCCCCGGGGTGTCCCCGAGCTGTCCCCGGGCTGTCCCCGAGCTGTCCCCGAGCTGTCCCCGGGGTGTCCCCGAGCTGTCCTCGAGCTGTCCCCGGGCTGTCCCCGGGGTGTCCCCGAGCTGTCCCCGAGCTGTCCCCGAGCTGTTCTCGGGGTGGGGCCACTGGGAGCTGTCCCCGGGGTGTCCTTGGGGTGCGCCCGCACTGTCCCCGCTCTGCCCCCAAGCTGTGGTCCCCGAGCTGTCCCCGAGGTGTCTCCGAGCTGTCCCTGAGCTGTGATCACCGGGAGCTGTCCCCTGGGTGCGCCCGAGGTGTCCCTGAGGAGGAGCTGTCCCCGAGCTGTCCCCAAGCTGTCCCTGAGCTGTGATCCCCCTGAGGTATCCCCAATCTGTCCCCTGGGTGTCCCCGAGCTGCCCCCCACCTGTCCCCGGGGTGCCCCCGGGCTGTTCCCGGGATGTCCCGGCGGTGTCCCCAGGCTGTGATCCCCGTGAGGTGTCCCCGAGGTGTCCCCGAGGTGTCCCTGAGGTATCTCCGAGGTGTCCCCGAGGTGTCCCTGAGGTGTCCCCGAGGTGTCTCCAGGGTGCGACCGGGGTGTGATCCCTCGGCTATCCCCAGGGTGTCCCCAATCTGTGGTCCCCGGGAGCTGTCCCCGCTCTGTCCCCGGGCTGTGATCCCCGGGAGCTGTCCCTGCTCTGTCCCCGGGCTGTGATCACCGGGAGCTGTCCCCGCGCTGTCCCCCACCCGGGGGTGGCGTGTCCCCATTAGCAGGGTGTCACTCCCGATTACGGCCGGCGCTGGCAGGAGATGGCTCTGCCAGGCGGCAGCGACGGAGTGACAATAATTCCTGCTTCGGGCGGGAGGGGAGGGAACTGGGAAAAACAGGGAAAAAACAGGGGGAAAAACGGGGGGAAAACCAGAGGAAAACCAGGGAAAAACCAGGAGGAAAACAGGGAAAAAAACAGGAGAAAAGCCATGGAAAAAACAGGGAAAAAAACATGGGAAAAGGGGCCGGGGAAGGGGGGAAATGTTCATCCCAAGAGCAGCTGGGTTGGAAAAGGGAAAATATCCATGGAAAATATTCCTGGGCTCCTGTTGGTGCATTTGGGCTGGAAAAGGGAAAATACCCATGGAAATTATTTCCTGGGATGTTGCTCCTCCCCATGGCTCTGGTGGCATTTTGGGGACCTGGATTTTGGATGAAGGAGACGCTAAAAAATAAATAAATAAACAAACAAACAAACAAACAAATAAATAAATAAAAGCCACTGGAATGACAAGGAGGAGCTGGGAGTGGGCAGCAGGAAGGTTTGGGGGTCCAAGGTGGGGGACCCCAAAATCCAGGTCCCCAGAACGCTGCTGGAGTGGCAGGGAGGAGCTGTGGGTTCGGGGTTCTGGGGCTGGGGGGTTTTGGGGTGCGAGATGAGGACGGGGCTCTGCTTGATGTCCCCTTCCCCCCAAAATCCAGGTCCCCAAAACGCTGCTGGAGTGGCAGGGAGGAGCTGGGGGTCAGACCCAGGAAAGTTTTGGGGTCCAGGGTGAGGGACCCCAAAATCCAGGTTCCCAAAATGCCCCACTGGGAGTGATGGGGAGGAGCTGGGGGGTTGGGGCTCAGAGGGGCTGAGCTTGATGTGCCCTTGCCCCCAAAATCCAGGGGGCACTGCTGGGAGTGACAGGGAGGAGTTGGGGGTCGGCACAAGGAGGGATTTGGGGTCCAGAATGAGGGACCTCAAAATCCAGGTTCCCAAAATGCCCCAGGAGTGACAGGGTTCCCAAAATGCCCCAGGAGCTGGGGGTTGGCACCAGGAAGGATTTGGGAGTTCTGGGTTCGGATGAGGCTGAACTTGATGTCCCCTTCCCCCCAAAATCCAAGTCCTCAAAATGCCCCAGGAGTGCCAGGGAGGAGCTGTGGGTTCAGGGTTTTGGGGTTCAGGGGTTTTGGGGGTTTGAGGTGAGGATGGGGCTGAGATTGATGTGCCCGTCCCCCAAAATCCAGGTCCCCAAAACGCTGCTGGCATGACGGGGAGGAGCTGTGGGTTTGGGGTTCTGGGGTTCGGGGGTTTTGTGGGTCCGAGGTGAGGAGGAGAAGGAGGAGGAGGAAGAGGAGGAGGAGCAGTTCCCCATCCCCAGGGGTCTCTCCCGGGTGCCCCAGCCCGGGTGCCCCCGCGGTGCCCCCCCGGCCGTGCCAGAGCCGTGCCAGACGCTGCCGGCAGCGCTAACTCGATTTCCCGGGCTCTCATTTCCCTCTCCGGCCCAGCTTTGATGGACTCGGCCTAATCGGGTTAGGCCGGGAAGCGGGAGCCTAATGGGATAAGGGCGGCACGGAGCGAGCGCTGCTGCCCGCGGGGCGAGCGGGCCGGGCCGGGGGTGCCCAGGGCGGCCAGCCTGGCACGGCACCCATGGAGCCATCCCGGGACAGCCCGGCCAGCGGCCAAGGGGCCCTGGGGGGCTTTGAGCCGGGCCTAGGCCTGGCTTAGCCTCAATAGAGAGGCGCTCCCGGACCCATTCCGTCATTCCCGGAGCCATTCCCGGGGCTGATCCCAGAGCGGCTCCCGACCATTCCCGGGAATGGCTGGGAATGGTCGGGAATGGCGCCGGGAAAGGCTCCAGGAATGACCGGGAATGATCGGGATCCGCTCCGGGATCAGCCCCGGGAATGGCTCCGGGAATGAAGGAATCGGTCTGGGAGAGACCAGGAACCGCTTCGGCAGCCGCTCCAGGAATGACCGGGAATAGCTCAGGGAACCGCTCCGGGAATGGCTCCGGGAATGACCGGGAATGGCTTTGGGATGGGCTTCGGGAATGACCGGGAATGGCTCCGGGATGGGCTTCGGGAATGACCGGGAATGGCTCCGGGATGGGCTTCGGGAGTTCGGGAGTGACAGGAGTGGGCCCGGGAATGGCTCCGGGAGCAGCCCCGGGAATGGCTCCGGGATGGGCTTCGGGAGTGACGGGGAATGGCTCCGAGAATGGCCGGGAATGGCTCCGAGAATGGCCGGGAATGGCTCCGGGAGCAGCCCTGGGAATGGCTCCGGGAGCAGGCCTGGGAATGGCTCCGGGAGCCGCTCGGTGCCTCCCGCCTGTGCCCGCCTCATTAACTCCATCATCGGTATCGGTGCCGCCCCCGCCGCCGCGGCCCCCGGGGCCCGTTCCGTGCGGAGCGCGGCGCTCCGGGCCCCGCCGCAATTACCGGGCCCGCGCAGCTGCGGCCGGCGGGGCCTTAATTCAATTAGCGCTGCCCCGAGCGCTCCCCCGGGAGCGGCACCGAGCGCTCCTAACAAAGACATCCCCGCTCCCGCCGCCGCCGGCATCGAGGGCTTGATTGGCAGCTGTCAATCAAACCGGGCGGGGTGGAAATGGCGGCACGGAGGGATTGTTCCGTGCGGGGAAAATTCCCGGGGAAACGGGGATGGTCCCTGGGATGGCCGAGGATGGACGGATGGACAGGGGAGGTGTGGCTGTCCCTGGCGGCGTGGCACTGGAGGGGCTTGAGGGTCCCTTCCAACCCAAACCGGTGCGGGGTTCTGGGATCCCCAAACCAAAGCTGTTCTGGGGACAAAACCCAATTCTGGGATCCCCAAACCAAAGCTGTTCTGGGGATAAAACCCCAATTCTGGGATCCCCAAACCAAAGCTGTTCTGGGGATAAAACCCCAATTCTGGGATCCCCAAAGCAAACCTGTCTTGGGGATAAAATCCCAATTCTGGGATCTCCAAACCAAACCTGTTCTGGGGACAAAATCCTGTTTCTGGGATTTCCAAACCAAACCTGTTCTGGGGACAAAACCCCAGTTCTGGCATTCCCAAAACCAAAACTTTTGCCGCTGTGATTTGGGGACAAACCCCCAATTCTGGGATTCCCAAAACCAAATCTTTCCTGGGTACAAAACCCCAATTCTGGATACCTCACACAAATCCTTCCTGAGCATGTCCCCCCCTGTTTTGGGGGACAAAACCCCAATTCTGGGACTCTCTAAACCAAACCTTTCCCCCGCCCTTTATCTGGGGATAAAACCCCCAATTTCGGTGCTCACGCCAGGCGGAAACCACGAGCACCAAAGGCGATCCCGGTGGTTTTTGGCCGGCCCGGGGCGGGTTCGGTGGCCGGGCTGGCTCGGTGACAGCTCCAGCCTGGCGCGGTGACAATCAGTGACAATCGGCGCCAGCCGCGGCTCCAGCGGGGCTTTCAGCACGGCAATCCCATAAATTAAAGCTGTTTAAGCGCCATCAGCAGCTTTTCCCTGATTTCCCCGCTTTTCCGGGCTCTGGATGTCCCCAAACCCCCGTCCGGGTGACGCTGCCAGGTCGGTGACACCCCAAAGGTCGCAGGTGCCAAATTAAGGGCGCTGAGCGAGGTCGGGCCGGGTTAAACCGAGCCTAAAACGCGGCTGGTGATTAAATCTGGGATGGAAGCAAACCCCTCGGGATCTGTGTTTTCCAGGCTCGGCATTCCCGGGATTCATCCCTTGGGAATTATCTCCGCTTTTTGGGGGGTGAAACGGCGGATTTGGGGTGGAAAAAAAAAGAAAAATAAAGGAAAAAGATGAACGGCAAGACGGAGGAGGAATTGAGCTGTTTCCCCTAGGAATAAAAACCTGGAAAAAAAAAACCAACCTGGGAAAGGTGGAGTTTCCCGACGTTAATTCGCTCGAACAGCAGCGTTTTGCTCAAGTCTTTGATTTCTTTGTCTCCCGCAGATGTCAAAGGCTTTTGTTCTCCGGAGGGAGAGCGCGGGGGATGAGGGAAAAGGGGGGAAAGGATGGAAAAGGGAAAAATTTGGGGTCTCGGTGCCTTTTCCAAGGGGTGTGCCTGGGATAACGTTCCTGGGATTTGCTCGTCCTGGTGCGGGGGATCTGGGATTTTCACAAACCCCACGGGGGTTGTGGGGTTCGTCAGTTCTGGGATTGTGGGGTTCCTCAAATCCAGAGATGGGCAGGGATTGTGGGATCCTGAGATGCAGGAACTGTGGGGTTCCTCTATCCAGGGGTAGGCAGGGAATGTGGGACTCCTCAATTCTGGGATTGTGGGATCCTCAAATCCAGGGATTTTGGTGCTCCTCAAATCCATGGATTGTGGGATTCATCAGTTCTGGGATTGTGGGATTCTCTAGATCCGGGGACTGTGGAATCCCTCGATCCAGGGAAAATCCTGACCTTCCCTGGAAAATTGTGATGTTCCTTGGAAAATCATGACTTTCCTTGGAAAATCAGGACTTTTCATTGGAAAACCGTGACTTTCCTTGGAAGAATCCTGGCTTCTCTTGGAAAATTGTGACTTTCCTTGGAAAACCCCGATTTCCCTTGGACAATCCCGAGCCTCAGGCAGAGCGTGGGGAGCCGTGGCCCAGCTCAGCAGGAATTACCTCCCTCATTTCCATCGCTCCAGATAAATTATCCGGATCTGCTTCCCTGGTTTTCGTCTCCACTCCCAGCTCTTCCATCCCTTACGGGAAGCCGGAGCGGGGAATTGGAGAGGTTGAGGAAGAAGAGAGAAAAAAACCACAAATCCTAAAAAAACAGCCCCTGGCAGCTCTCAGATCCAAACAATAATCAGCGAGATGAATTCCAAAGGCGTTTTCCCGCATGACCAGGAGCGATAATTTAGCGCCAGCTGGAAGCGCCGGGATTAATCCCTGCGCCGTGAATAATTCATCGCGCGAATCCCCCTTTTCCCTCCTCATTCCAGAGCCGCTCCATCCCCAAATTCTGCCGGCGGAGGGGATTTGGGGATGTGGAAATGAGATCGATCGGGGCTGGCGGCACATCCCACCGCGATTCCCGGGAACAGCGGGGCCGTCCCTGGGGACGGGGACAGATGGACATTTGTCACCGGGGTTAAGCAGCCTGGCCTTTCCCCTGCTCCCGGCTCCCGCCGCGGTTTCCTGGGAATACCGGCACGTGCTGAAATTCCCAGAAAAGCCACGGATTTGTGGTGCTGCTTTTTGCAGAGCCTTGGGACAACATTTCCAAGGGATGAAAGTGGGATCCGACCCCGCTGACCGGGCTGGGGAGGGGTGGCAGCTCCAGAGAGTCCCAGCCTTGTCCTTGTCCCTGTTGCTCCCAGCTGCAGGATTCGGCATTCCCGGGATGGCACCTGGGATGTCCCAGTTGGGATCTCGGTGTCCATGGGAGGCAGAGGAAGGGTGGGATGGGGTTTTCCATGGAGCTCTCAGTGGGTTTGGGATTGTCCCGGTGTCAGCCAGAGGGGCAGTGCTGGTGTTGGAGTGGAGATCCCAGATTCCTGCGAGATTGTTTGGGAATTCTGTGCCAGGATGGTCATCCAGGTCTGGAGGGGGGGGTCTGCATCCCAGAAACCCTGATCCATCCATCCATTGATCCATGGATCCATCCATAGATCCATCCATCCATCCATCATCCATCCATAGATCCATCCATCATCCATCCATCCATCCATCCATCCATCAATCCATCCATCCATCCATCCATCCATCCATCCATCCATCCATCCATCCATCCATCCATTTCTAAGAATAAAAAAGGGAATTTGGGATTTGTGAGGGAATTTGGGATCTGTGGGGGACTCAGATCTCAGGAAGGCACTCGTTGTCCATCTGCCCCCCTCAAACCCCTTCCCAAGCTGGAATTCCAGCTCATACAGAACAGCAGGAATTGTGTCCATCCCCAGATCCGCAATCCATCATCGGGAACGACATCGGCTTGTCGGGAATGCCATGGGCCTGTCCCCAGCAGGGCCTCACCTCGGGAGAGCTTTCCAAAGGTCAGCCCTGCCACCGCCATCCCAGCACCGGGAATTTATTGACAGCAGCTCCTTCCTGACGCTGCTCCTCCGGGAATGAGATCCCTTTCCACAGCAGCGCATTCCCGCTTCCCGGGGAGGCTGGAAAAGCAGCAGGGCCTCCCTC
Organism: Molothrus ater; assembly: GCF_012460135.2. Taxonomy (NCBI): domain Eukaryota; kingdom Metazoa; phylum Chordata; class Aves; order Passeriformes; family Icteridae; genus Molothrus; species Molothrus ater. The sequence continues at coordinate 3,265,392 of NC_050490.2, read as the reverse complement.
TGCTCCAGCTTTGGGATGGGGTCACAGAGATCCATGGCCGTGCTTTGTCCAGCCTTGGGAAATAGGGTTGGGATGCTCCACGCCCCAGCATGGGCAGTGTGGGCTCAGCACCGGGAATTTGCCAGCGCTTTCCAAGGGATTTTTGGCAGGGACACAGCCGGGTTTGGGCACCAGGAATCCTTGGGAAAATGCTCGGCGCCCTCTGGCTGCTCCCGTCCTTTCCCAGCCCTTGGGAAATCCAATTTTGAGGGGGGAAACCTCCCTGAATCCCCCGAATTCCGGCGGCTTTTCCCGGCCTCATCCCCACGCACGCGGCCCTGGAGGTGGCCCGGGAGATGGAGCTGGCCCGGGAGATGGAGCTGGCCCCGCTCCAGCCGCAGCAGGGGACAGGAAGCCACGCTCGGGGACACGGCGCGGCTTTGACCCCGCTTGTCGCCCGCCCGGCTCCTGTCACCGGCGCGGCGGCGGCGACGTTCCCGCTGTCCCCCGGGGTCTGGCGGAGCGCCGGGCCGGCCGGGGCACAGATGGCGGCTCCGTGGGCGATGTCACCGCCCGTGCTCTGATCCGCGAGGACGTTTTGGCACCGCCACCCGCGGCCACCTGGAGCGGCACAACAAAGGGACCGGGGGGAGGAGGAGGAGGAGGAGGAAGGAGGGGGAAGGAGCCGCCTTCATCCCGCCGGGATCCTGGGCACGGGCGGGGCTGGATGGGGGCAATCCCTGGGGTTGAGCGGGAGAATCCTCAAGGGGAAGACCCCAAAAATGAATTTACCCCAGGAATAAATGCATCCCGAATTCCCGGAGCTTGGCGCTGGGAGGGCGGCTGGGCTGCGGCTCTCTGCATCCCCGCGGGTTTGCTTCGTGCCCACGGTGCCCAAATCCATCCCTTTTGGTGGAAAAGTGGCTTTGGGCGCCACGGGAACACCCCAGGAGCGCAGAGCACCCAGCGCTCCCACAGGTGGATCCCTGCAGAATCCCCAACTCCTGGCCAGGAATTCCAGCTCTCCGTGATGCCAGGGAAGGGTTAAACCCCCGGAATCCCAAAAAAAACCACCAAAGGCGGGCAGAGGGGGTGTCCTGCTGAAGGTGAAGCCGAGCGCGGACCTGATGGGAAGCGACAGGCGAGAGGACGCGCGGGATCCTGGAATCCCATTATCCCGAGCCCAGGGAAAGCCATTAACCTCTGGAAGTGGAGCAGCCGCGCTCCCCCCTCCCTCTCCCCCTCCTCCTCCTCCTCCTCCTCCTCCTCTCGGCCTTTTCCAACATTTCCCCCCCAGGCAGGAGGAATTCATCCCGCCGGGAACAAAGCGCGGCCTACAGGTGGGGAAACTGAGGCAGGGCGTGTGGGGGAGAGCCCTCAGGGATGCGGAGGAGGAGGGGGAAAAGCAGGAGCAGGAGGAGGAGGAGGAGGCTGGCGGCCAGGCCAGATGGCCGGGATTAATCATTCCTCGGGCTCCCGGCAGTGCCAGGGATGCGGGATCCGCCAATCCCACAAATTCCCGGCGGCTGTGTTTGTGTTCATCCCTCCAAACCCCCCCGAAACGTTTAAATTAGGAAAACATCCCCGGGAAACGGCGGGGATTGGGGAGCAGGCAGGGGTTTCCTTCCCAAAACCTCAAATCCAAAATCCGTGCAGGGGCAGGGGGAAGCAGGCAGGGATTTCCTTCCTGAAACCTCAAATCCCAAATCCGTGCTGGTGCCTACCCAAACCCGGGGGTCCCTCCCGTGCAGGAACAGCCCAGAATTCCTGGAAAACCGCGCTGATTTTGGTGAGAATCCAGCGCCCCACGGCCCACCCGGAATCCTGCCGGCCTCTTTTCCACGATATTTTATTTATGGCCTCCCGGGGCCCTGTTGATCCAGGGAATTCTGCTCTGGAGTGCCATCAAAATTCAGCGCACGGAGCAACCTGTGCTCCACCAGCTGGATCCGTGCTCCGGGGCTGGCCCGAGCTCTGACCCCGGCCCCGGCCTGAGCTCTGCCCCCCCGGGGGATGGAGCTCTGCCCTTGCCAGGGATGGAGCTCTGCCCCCCGCCCCCGGGCATGGAGCTCTGCCCTTCCCGGGGATGGAGATCAGACCCACCGGGGATGGAGCTTTGCCCTTCCCGGGCATGGAGCTCTGCCCTTCCCGGGGATGGAGCTCTGTCCCCCCCCCGGGCATGGAGCTCTGCCCCCCGCCCCCGGGCATGGAGCTCTGCCCTTCCCGGGCATGGAGCTCTGCCCTTCCCGGGCATGGAGATCAGACCCACCGGGGATGGAGCTCTGCCCTTCCCGGGGATGGAGCTCTGCCCCATCTCCTCTGCCCCTGCCGGGGCTGGAGCGGCCCCAGCGGAGCTCACGCTGCTCCGGCCCTGCCCCGCTCCCTCCTCCGCGGTTTTGGGAACAAAAGCGAGGCCCGGAGCTCCGGTTGCCGCGGCAACGGCGAGTTTGAAGGTGCCGCGGAGGCACTTGAGGAGCGGGGAGGAGAAGGTCGCTGCTCCTTCCCTCCCTCCCTCCCTCCCTCCTCCTCCTCTGCTTCCCTCGCTCCCTCCCTCGGGCAGCTCCGGGCCGCGGGAGGAGGAAGAGGCGGGAGGAAGGCTCAAACCGCGGGTTCGGGATGGGGGCGATGCTCAGCGCCCCTAAAATGTTCCCGGCAGGACGCGGGTCCGGATCCCTAAATCCCAAGGGATCGCCTCCCGCTTGTGGGGTCACACCCAGTCCATGTAGGGTCACACACAATCCTTGTATGGTCACACCCAGCCCCTGTAGGGTCACACCCAGCCCTACAACGAGGTCACACCCAGCCCCACAGCGGGGTCACACCCAGCCCCACAGCGGGGTCACACCCAGCCCCATTCCCTCCAGGTGGATTTTATGGGAACAGAGTGACTTTGCCAGGCCTCAGAGGCACACAGAGCTCCCTGGGATGGAGAAATCCCAAATGGAAGAGCCCGGGAAGCCGCTCCTCCCTGGGGTTAATGAACACCCAGCTGCTTAATGAGCAGGAGGGGGAACAGCCTGTCCTGAAATCCCAAAATCTCCAAATCCCCAAATCCTGGCCCAGCACAAGGCCGGCCTTGTTCCCAAAGCCCGGGATCAGGGGTCACACAAGGCTCCTTTGGCCCCACTAAAATCTGGGAAAAATCAAATTAAAACCGGGATCGGGAGCGCTTGGGGCTGCACCCAGCAGGGCTGGGGTGGCAGTGGGAATGTCCCCAAAATTGGCAGGGCTGGGGTGGCAGCGGGAATGTCCCCAAGGCCCCTTGGTGGCTTTGTCTGACAGTCTGGGGGGAAGGGAGGGACAGCAGGCACCAGGACTGGGGCAGGGATTTGGGGCAGGGAATGGGGGATGGAGCCGGGATTTGGGACAAGGAACGGGGGGTGGATTTGGGACTTGGGGCAGGGAATGGGGGATGGAATTCAGAATTTAGGGAATGGGGGATGAATTCAGGATTTGGGGTGGGTAATAGGGGATGGATCTGTGACTGGAGCAGGGAATGGGGGATAGATCTGGGATTGGGGCAGGGAATGGGGGATAGATCTGGGATTGGGGCAGGGAATGGGGGATGAATCCAATTCTGGCAGCTCCTTCCCCTCTCCAGCCTTAAACTAGGACAAAACCCCCGCACATCCCAAGGACCTACAGCCAGCACATCCCCAAAATTCCCATTTAAATTCCCGTTTATCCTCACCTCTCTATCCCAGCACATCCTGGACACCCCCAGGATGGGAAAACCCCAAAATTCCTGTTTTATTCCTCAAGGAAAACCCACGGCCAGCACATCCCAGTTATCTCCAGGAAGGCAAAACCCCAAAATTCCCGTTTAAATTCCCGTTTATCCCCACCTCTTCATCCCAGCACATCCCGGACACCCCCAGGGAAGGCAAAACCCCCCAAAAATTCCCCTTAAAACTCCCATTGCTTCCCGCTACTCCGTGCCCGCCCCGGCTGTCGCCGCGTGTCCCCTGGCGCGGTGACATCGCCACCCCCCTGCAATTAGCGCGGGGCCGCGATTGATGTGACAGGCGGGAGTGGGAGCTTTTCATGGAAACGGGGACAAAAAAAAAAAAAAAAAAAAGAAAAAACCCCAAAGAGCTGACGGGAGGGAAAACCGCCCTCTGTCTTTATGCTCGGCCCTCCCTTCCCCCAGCCTAGCTAGGCGCGGCTTAACTCCTGCCTGGCCAGGCCGGGCAAAGCCGGGAGCGGGGCTCGCGTGCCGCGGGAAGGGCTCCATGGATATGGAAATTCCCCTTCTGGCCGGGAAAAGGATTTGTCTTGGGGTCCCGGCGGGGTTTATGGGATGGGGAGGGCGGGAATGGGGTTCTGCACCTGGGGGGAACATCTGGGAACAGCTGGAGCCCCCGCGGGTCAAAATCCCCCAGATGGCCTCATTTTTGTTGGGATCAGGGATCAGGGGAGGGTTTGTTTTGTAAGGAGCCGCTTTTGTAACCAAATCCCGGCCCTAATTCCGTGGGGTTTGTCCCAGTTCCAGGAAAAGCGGCAGAATGGGGCTGTGAGGTTTTTCGGGGATTGCTGGGGGATGTTGTGGGATCATCGTCTCTCCTGGTCCCCTCTGCCTGGGGACTGAAAAATCCCAAATATCGCCAGGAATAACACCCTCTGGAAGGGAAAACCCCCAAAAATTCCCATTTATTCCCTGAACGAGGTGCCAGGGATGGCCTGGAATCCCACATGCCAATCCCGGCCATCCCTGTCCCCACCTGCCCCAGATCCCAAACCCCAAACATGAAATCCCAAACCCCAAGCCCCCAGCTCCTCCCTGACCCTTCCAGGGTTTTTCTTTGGGGTCAAAGCAGGGATGTCATGGTGGACTTTTGGGAACGGGGCAGCCCTGCTGCAGGGGAATCGGGATTTGTTCCCGGATTTTCGATCCCCTTGATCCCAAATCCCGTTCCAGGCTCTGGGGGTTAATTAGCCTGGAATTGATGAGGGGACAGGGAAAGGCCCAGGGCTTGGAATGTTAACGAGGGCCTCATTAGGATCGGCAGGGTTAATTATGGGGTGCTTGGGGCTCATTAATTAATTATGGGGTGCTTGGGGCTCATTAATTATGGGGTGTTTGGGGACCCTTTATCTGTGCTGTCCCGGCCACCTGGATCAATTAATCCCTCGTTAATTGGCTCGGTTCGTTAAATGGCTCCCCCACAGTTTAATGGGGCTGGTGGGACCTGTCGGGGTCTCCGTTGTCTGCTTGGGGTCGTCCTGGGAACCCCAAAACCACTGGGGGAGCCCCAAGCGTTGTCACCAATGCGGTGGGGACATCCATAGGGACACAGGCCTGGAATGGGAACGCTCTGGATTTAGGGTCAAGGAATGGGAACGCTCTGGATTTAGGGTCCAAGGAATCTCTGGATTTAGGGTACAAGGAATGGGAACGCTCTGGATTTAGGGTCAATGAATGTTCTGGATTTAGGGTCTGAGGAATGGGAACTCCCAGGATTTAGGATCCACAGGATGGTAGCATTGTGGATTTAGGGTTCAAGGAATGGGGATGCTCTGGATTTAGGATCTGAGGAATGGGAAAATTCTGAGTTTTTTCCTGGGATTCTCTGGGATGAAATCTCCATCCCATTCCCATGGGGGATGTTCCAGGATGGATTCTCCATCCCATTCCTATGAGGATGTTCCAGGATGGATTCTCCATCCCATTCCCACGGGGGATGTTCCAGGACGGATTCTCCATCCCATTCCTATGGGGATGTTCCAGGATGGATTCTCCATCCCATTCCCACGGGGGATGTTCCAGGACGGATTCTCCATCCCATTTCCATGGGGGATATTCCAGGATGGATTCTCCATCCCATTCCCACGGGGGATGTTCCAGGATGGATTCTCCATCCCATTCCTATGAGGATGTTCCAGGATGGATTCTCCATCCCATTCCCATTGATGTTCCAGGATGGATTCTCCATCCCATTCCCATGGGGGATGTTCCAGGATGGATTCTCCATCATTATCATTATGGGATGATAAGGGACAATAAGGGACGATAAGGAATGATAGGAGATTCTAAGGGATGCTGAGATTTTATAATGGGTGATTAGGGATGATAAGAAGTGATAAAAGGTTATAAGGCATGATAAGGGAAGATAAGTAATGATAAGGGGTGATAAAGGATGATAAGGGGTGATAAGGGATTATAAGAGATGATAGCTGAAGGTAAGGGATTATAAAACGTGATAAGGGCTGATAAGGAGTGATAAGAGATAAAAGATAAGGATTTACCCATCCTGATCTATTATCCCTGCAGGCAGATCCATTTCCTGGGCCCTTATCCCACTTTTCCCAGTGCTCCTGATATTCCAGCCCTGCACTGCTCCATCCTCATCCCAGCGGGAGGCTGAGGGGGGGCACAGCTCAGGAGGCATTGGGGAGCCCTGAGTTGTGTTTTATTTTATATTTTACTTTAGTTAATTTCATTTCATTTTGTTGTATTCTATCGCATTTTATATTTTATATTCTATATTTTATATATGTTATATTTTATATATATTATATGTTATATATTATTTTACTTGATTTTATTTTATTTTTACTCGATTTTTAATGTTTTATGTTTTGTATTTTATTTTGTAGTCTATTACGTTTTCTCTTTTCTGTTTTCCGTTTTCTACGTTACACTTTACATTCTATATTTTATTTTATTTTATTCCATTCCCCTGGAGCTCGGGGACAGGGGGACAGGGCAGGTGGGGACAGAGGACCATGGGGACACCACAGGGGACACCACAGCTGGGGACAGGGGACACGGCCGCCATGGGGACGGGGGGACACTGCAACCATGGTGGGACAGGGCAGCCATGGGGACAGGGGGACAGGGGACAGGGCAGCCAGTGGGGGGACAGGGCAGTTGGGGACAGGGGGACAGGGCTGCCATGGGGACAGGGCCGCCATGGGGACAGGGGACAGGGCAGATGGGGACAAGGGACAGGGCAGTTGGGGACAGGGCCGCCATGGGGACAGGGGACAGGGCCGCCATGGGGACACAGGGACAGGGCAGTTGGGGACAGGGCAGTTGGGGACAGAGGACAGGGCGGCCCCGCCCCCGGAGCAGCTGCGCGGTGCCGCGGCCTTGAGGAGCTTTGTGGGCGCTGAAAGGAGCCGGGGAGGGCCCCGAGCCTCTAATTGCGCTAATTGCCTTAATTGGGGCCTGGGTCCCGCTCCAAGGTCATCCCTGAGTCCTTGGGAGAGGGGGAGGGAGGGGCTCCAAACCCCCTGGAAACGGGAGTGGGGGGTTGGGAATGGGGGATTTGGGAATGTCCTGGAACCCCTGGAAATGGAAATGGGGGATTTGGGAATGTCCAAATGGAAATGGGGGTTTTAGGAATGTCCAGGAATCCCCAGAAATGGAAATGGGGGATTTGGGAATGTCCAAATGGAAATGGGGGATTTGGGAATGTCCTGGAACCCCTGGAAATGAGAATGAGAGTTTTGGGAATGTCCAGGAATCCCTGGAAATGGAAATGGGGGATTTGGGAATATCCAGAAACCCCCTGGAGGTGGGAATGGGGGATCTGTGGGACAGTGGTGCCCCTGGGAGCAGGAATGGGGGATTTGGGTTAGGGTTAGGAACCCCTGGGGGCAGGAATGGCGGATGTTTGGGATATCCAGGGGTGAGGAGCAGGGCCGAGGCTTCCAGGACCCTGGAATATCCCAAAAGGAAGATCCCCATTCCATGTCCCATCCTCCCAGGGATCTCCCACCACTTTTCCAGGCTCCCTTTCCCTCCCTGAATCCCTGGAATTTCCTGTGACTCTGGGATCGCATCCTTTTGGGATGGGAACATTTTGGGGGGGATCTGTGGCTGCCACTTCCATAAAATCCCATTTTTCCCTGGAGCGTGCTCCCAGAGCTACTGACTCCCTTGCTATGGTGACAGACAGGCCCCTCTCCTGTCCTCATCCCGAAAAAACACCCAGTTGCCATGGCAACGCGGTGATGGAGTGGCAACGATCCCATGGCTCAGGATACGGAGGCTGGAATGGCTGGAGAGACCCGGCAGGATCGGGGCAGGGACGGGGACGGTGCCAGGGCTGGAGCACGGCCCGGGAATGAGGGGGCACTGAGGGCATGGAGTGGTGGATTCTGGGAAAAATCCAGCGGCCAGAACTGCTCCAGGTATCCCACACCCATCCATGCATCCATCATCCATCCATTCATGGATTCATCATCCATCCATCCATCCATCCATCCATCCATCCATCCATCCATCCATCCATCCATCCATCCATGACATTCCCACCTTTTCCTGACCCTGTGTCCCTGGGAAAAGGTAAATCCTGATCAGGGAGATGCCCTGGAAAACGTGATCCTGAGGGCTTTCCCAACTTTTCTATGGAAAAGAATGTCCTGACCTTGTTTCTCCATGGAAAAGGAATTGCTTTCCCCATTTTTCTATGGAATAGGAGCTGTTTTCCCCTTTCTATGGAAAGGGAACTACTTTCCCTGTTTTCCATGGAAAAGGTGCTGCTTTTCCTGCGTTTCCTACTTTTCCATGGAAAAGGAGCTGCCTTCCTCATTTTTCCATGGAATAGGAGCTGTTTTCCCCCTTTTCCATCCATCCCACCATTTTTTCCATGGAAAGGGACCAACTTTTCCCACTTTTCTATGGAAAAGGAGTTGCTTCCCCATTTTTCCATGGAAAAGAAGGCCCTGACCTCATTTTTCCATGGAAAATTAGTTGCTTTCCCCATTTATCCATGAAAAAGGAGCTGTTTTGCCCTGGTTTTCCATGGAAAAGGAGCTTCTTTTCCTGTTTTTCCATGGAACGGGAGCTGCTTTCCCCATTTTTCCATGCAAGAGAAGCTGTTTCGCCCTGGTTTTCCATGGAAAAGAAGCTGGATTTCCCACTTTTCCATGGAAATGGAGCAGCTTTTCCTGTTTTTCCATGGAAAAGAAGGCCCTGGCCTCGCTTTTCAATGGAGAAGGAGCCGCTTTCCCCCATTTTTCCATGGAAAAGAAGCTTCTTTCCCTATTTTTCCATGGAACAGGAGCTGTTTTCCCTGTTTTTCCATGGAAAAGGAGCTTCTTTCCCATTTTCTGTGGACAAGGAGCTGGATTTTCCACTTTTCCATGGAAAAGGAGTTGCTTTCCCATTTTTCCATGGAAAAGAAGGCCCTGACCCCGCTTTTCCGTGGAAAAGCAACTGCCTTTCCCACTTTTCCATGGAAAAGGAGCAGCTTTTCCCGTTTTTCCACGGAAAGCAGCCCCAGGCCGGTGCTGGGACCGGAGATCGAAGCCCTCACCGTTAATTGGCTCCCCCGGCTCCTGCATAATGCACGAGCTGCTCCCGCTGCAGCCCCGCGCACTCCGCAGCCCCTCCTCAGCTGAGTTATGGTATTTTAGTTTGTTTTATTTTATTTTACTTTATTTTATTTTATTTTATTTTTTTTTAAATTTTACTTTATTTAATTTATTGGCCCTTTTATTTAATTTACCATCCCCTTTTATTTAATCAGCCCCTTTTTATTTAATTTATCAACTCCTTTTATTTAATTTATCAAGCACTTTTATTGATTTATCAACTCCACTTTTCTTTCATTTATCAACCCCTTTTATTGAATTCATCATCTCCTTTTATTTATCAGCCCCTCTTTTATTTTATTTATCAAATCCCCTTCCATTTATCAATCCCTCTTTTATTTGTCCACCCTTTTTCATCTTATTTGTCAACCCCCTTTTATTTATCAAGCCCTTTTTTATTTATCAAGCCCTTTTTATCAAGTTTATTTTATTTTATTTTATTTTATTTTATTTTATTTTATTTTATTTTATTTTATTTTATTTTATTTTATTTTATTTTATTTTATTTCCAACCACTTTCATCTCTCGGCCTTGTGGATCCTCGGGCTCTGTTTTGCATTTCCAACATTGGGAATTCTGGAATTCCTCCCCGTCCCTTGTGTCCCCTGGTTCGTGGTGACAGCTGGCAGGGAGGGGACAATTTGGGGACAATGTCCTCAACAGATTGTCACATCCCAAACTTGTCCCCTGGTTAATGGTGATGGCCTGGAGGGAAGGGACAAATCGAGCACAGTGTCCCCAGCATTTCCCCTTGTCCCAAACCTGTCCCCTGGTTGGCAGTGACAGCCTGCAGGGAGGGGACAGAATGGGGACACCTGCACGGCCCCCAAGACATCCCCAAGAGTGTCCCCAAGAGCAAGACCAAGTGAGGGACAGTGTCCCCAGCACCTCCCCACATCCCAAACTTGTCCCCTGGTTAACGGTGACAGCCTGCAGGGAGGGGACAGAGTGGGGACAGTGTCTCTGGGACACTGACACTCCCCAAGAGTGTGGCTTGGGGACCAGGGCAGGGACAGTGTCCCCAGCATGTCCTGGTCACTGTGGCCTCTCCATGAGCCCTGTGACCCCGATGGATGTGACAATGTCACCGCGGTGCCACCCTCTCTGGGAGGACACAGCAGCATGCCCAGCCCAGCCCAGCATGCCCCCCAGTGTCCCTCTGAGCTGCCACCACCCCTGCGCCACCTCCTGTCCCCTCCCAGCCATCCATGGGGACAGGGACTGGGATCAGAGCCCTTCAGGAGCATCTGCTGACTGCCACCATCCCCTAGGCCACCTCTGAGTGCCACCACCCCTGCGCCACCTCCTGTCCCCCTCCCAGCCACCCTCGGGGACAGGGACTGGGATCAGAGCCCAGCCAGGGGGATCTGGCCACTGCCACCACCCCTTGGCCACCTCCTGTCCCTTCCCTGCCATCCCCCCATCCATGGGGACAGGGATTGGGATCAGAGCCCAGCCAGGGGGATCTGGCCACTGCCACCATCCCCTGGGCCACCTCCTGTCCCCTCCCTGCCACCCTTGGGGACAGGGACTGGGAGCGGAGCCACCGGCACTAATTAATGAACTCGTTAATTGCCGGCAGCTGCCGCGCCCCCCCCGCTCTGCTCACGGCCCGGCGGGTGCGAGACAGCGCGTCTGGCACGGCAGCGCCGCCCGGCACGGCACGGGTTAAAAACGGGAACTCGGCCTGGAAATAACGGGACTGGGGCCTTGAAAAACTGGGATTCCTGGATAAAAACCGGGATTGGGGATAAAAAAACTGGGATTCGGGGATGAAAACCTGCAATTCCTTGGTAAAAAGCTGGAATTCAGGGACGAAAAACTGAAATTGGAGGGTTGAAAAGCTGGCATTCAAGGATAAAAAACTGGGATTGGGGGATAAAAAACTGGGATTCAGGGATGAAAAGCTGGAATTCCTGGATACAAAGCTGGGATTGGGGTATACAAAACTGGGATTCGGGGATATAACCCCGGAATTCCCAGAAAAAATGTTGGAATTCAGGGATAAAAAGCTGGAATTTGGGTATAAAAAACTGGAATTGGGGGGGTTATAAAGCTGAAACTCAGGGATGTAATCTGGAACTGGGGGATAAAACCCTGGAATTCCCGGATGAAAAGCGGTAATTCAGCGATAAATAACCGGGATTCATGGATAAAAATCTGGAATCCGTGGATAAAGCCGGGATCGCCGCTCTGTGCGTGCGGCCCCAGCCCCGCTGCGGCCCCGCGGGCTCCCCAGAGCCGCGCCCGCAAATCCCGCCCGAGCCGCGGCCTCGGCCCGACCCCGCTGTCACCCGCGGGGACACGCACGGGGACACGCACGGGGACACCCGGGGCCACTCGCTGTCACTTGGTGCCACCCCCGGCACCGCAGGGTGGCTTTGTCCTGAACCTGGGCCCGTGTCCCTCCCGTGACCCTCCTGTGTCACTTCGGTGTCACTCCCAGGGGTGGCTCTGTCCTGAACCCCAGATCTGTGTCCCCCCCGTGTCCCCCCCGTGTCCCCCCCGTGTCCTCCCAGCACTCCAGGGGTGGCTCTGTCCTCCCCCCCCCCATGTCACTCCTGTGTCACTCCCGTGTCCCCCCCGTGTCCCTCCCGTGTCCCCGAGTGCCGCAGGGGTGGCTGTTCCCTTCCGTAACCTGCCAGCCTTTGGAATCGCGAGCCCAAAGCTCCGGAGCCCCCGGGGATGGAAATCCGGGAATCTGCCCGGCAACAGCCGGAGAAAGGCTGGAATCAGCGCTTTTCCCGGGATTCTTACCCGGGATTTTCCTCGCTGGGGACAGGCGCTGTGACAGAAGGTGACACCGAGGGAGCCAAAGCTTCCCCGAGCGGGATGATCCCAATCCATCCCGAGGGATTCTCTGCTCAGGGAGCCGGAATTCCGGACAGGAATCAGACCCGGGCTGCTCTGCCTGGATCCCCCCTGTCCCTGCGTGCTCTGATCCCAAAAATCCTGGAAGGATTTCGGTGGGAACGGAATCCAGAGCTGATCCCATTCCATGGACACTTCCCAAATATCCCAGATGGCTCCGATCCCATATCCATGGACACTTCCCAAATATCCCAAACTGCTCCAATCCCATTCCATGGGCACTTCCCAAATATCCCAAACTGCTCCAATCCCGTTCCATGGGCACTTCCCAAATATCCCAGACTGCTCCAATCCCGTTCCATGGACACTTCCCAAATATCCCAGACTGCTCCAATCCCGTTCCATGGGCACTTCCCAAATATCCCAGACTGCTCCAATCCCGTTCCATGGGCACTTCCCAAATATCCCAGACTGCTCCAGGTCTCAGCTAAGCTCAGCTCGTTCCTGGTGGGGGTGGGGAGGGAAAAGACATTCCCGGTGTCCCCGAGGCGGCGGCTCCAAAATCCGGGATTGTTTGGAGCATCCCTGGATCCCGCCGAGCATTCCCAGAGCCTTCACTCCCGGCCGCCCTGAGCACCTCATTAACGAGGGTCATTAATTATTCACGGCGCGCGCTGATTAGCGGCGCCTGCAGCCGGAATAATTTGTTTTTTCCATCAACACTTCCCGGTCCCCAGCGGAGCTGCGGGAAGGAATCGCTGCCGGCTGGGAATGGCAGCCCGGAATTGCTGGGATATCCGGGAATGGCAGCCTGGAATTCCTGGGACATCTGGGAACGGCAGCCCAAAATTCCTTGGATGTCCAGGAATGGCAGCCCCACACATCTGGGATATCCAGGAATGGCAGTCCGGAATCGCTGGGATATCCCAGAACAGCAGCCTGAAAATCTGGGGATATCTGGGAATGGAAGCCTGGAATTCCTGGGATATCTGGAAATGACTCTGAGATATCTGGGAATAGCAGCCCAAAATTCCTTGGATATACAGGAATGGCAGCTCCACATCCCTGGGATATCTGGGAATAGCAGCCTGGAATTGCTGGGATATCTGGGAATGGCAGCCCGGAATTCCTGGGATATCTGGGAATGGCAGCCCCACATCTCTGTGATATAAAGGAATAGCCCTGGGATATCCAGGAATGGTAGCTCCACATCCCTGGGATATCTGGGAATGGCCCTGGGATATCCGGAAATGGCAGCCCAGAATTCCCGAGATATCTGGGAATGGCAGCCTGGAATTGCTGGGATATCTGGAAATGGCAGCCTCACATCTCTGGGATATGAGGGAATAAACCTGGGATATCCAGGAATGGCTCTGAGACATTTGGGAATGGACCTGGGATATCTAGGAATGGCCCTGGGATATCCAGGAATGGCTCTGGGATATCTGGGAATGGCTCCCTGCCCACTCCTGGCTGTGTTTTCCCCACTGCTTTTTGGGTTCTCCTGGAATTTTTGGGATCAGCATTCCCCCCACAGCTCCAATTCCATCTGGGAAGCTCCAGGAGGAGCTGCCGGTCCCTGAACAACCCCAGGACCCTTTGGAGGGGACCCCCAGACCTGGATAAATCTGGGAGCAATCCAGGATAAATCCAGGAGCGATCTGGGATAAATCTGGGAACTACCAGGGATAAATCCAGGAGTGATTCTGCATAAATCTGGGAATGATCCAGGAGCAATTTGGGATAAATCCAAGAGTGATCCAGGAACAATCCAGGATAAATCTGGGAGAGATTCCAGATAAATTCAGGAGCAATCCTGGATAAATCCAGGAGTGATTTGGGATGAATCCAGGAGCGATTTGGGATGAATCCAGGAGCGATCCGGGAGCAGCCGCTGCTCCGCGCCCTCCCTGCTGCCGGTGATTTACGAGCGGCTGTTGGGAACGTGGCAGCTTTATCCCACTCCCGAGACTCCATAAATTCCGGAGGAAGATGGAGAGGCTGGGAATGCTTTTCCTGCCTGATGGCTCCCCAGGCTCCGTTCACGGCGCTAAACGCCCGGAGCGGAATAACGGGAATAACGGATTTAAACAGGCGGCATGGGATGGGAGGAGGAATGGCTGGAGCATCCCGGGCTTGGGCCGGGAAATCCTGGAATGCGGCTAGGGCATCCCAAAAATGGGTCAGGATATCCCAGGATTTGTCCAGGATATCCAGGAATATGGCCAGGACATCCCAAATTACGGTCAGGATGTCCTGGGATTGGGCCAGGATACCCTGGAATATGGCCAGGACATCCCAAAGAATTGTAAGGATATCCCAGAGCCTGGGATACTGAATTCCAATGGATCCTTGGGACATCCCAGCAAATCCTGTGACAGCCCCATCCCTATGGATCTGCCCCATCCCATCCCATCCCATCCCATTCCTCATCCCACCCCTACGGATCTACCCCATTCCCAATCCCATCTCCATTCCCGATCTCCATTAACTGGATCAGATCCTGGAATTCTCATTTTTGCCCCCGTTAATTCCGGGAACAGATCCCAGCCTGGCTCCAGGGGCAGAAAATCGGGAACAGCATCCGGATGGGAAAAATGCCACTCCTGGATCCAGCTGTATCCTGGGAAAAGGGAAAATCCAACCGGATCCATCTCTTTTCCATGGATGCTTTTCCCATCGTCTCCGAGGTTTCCCATTTCAGATTCCTCAGAGCTGCTGGGGGTGGGATGGGAGAACCCTGGAATGTTCTGGATCTGCTGGAAAATTCCAAAAATCCTTGGAAAACGCCCTCAGCACAGCCAGGACTGGCCCAACAGCACAAACATCCAAGGACGGAAATTCAGGATTTTTCCTGGGATCCAGCTGGGATTTTTCCTTGGATCCAGCCAGGATTTTCCCTTGGATCCAGCCAGGATTTTCCCTTGGATCTAGGCTGCATTTTCTTTGCATCCTGCTGAGATTTTTCCTTGGATCCAGCTGGGATTTTTACTTGGATCTAGCCAGGATTATCACTTGGATCCAGCTGGGATTTTTACTTGGATCCAGCCAGGATTATCACTTGGATCCAGCCGGGATTTTCCCTCAGATTTTCCCTTGCATCCAGCCAGGATTTTTCCCTGGATCCAGCCAAGATTTTTCCTTGGATCCAGGCTGAGCTGGATAAATTCCATTTATTTGTCTCATCCTTATGATTTTTAGGGAATTTCCCCCCGGAGCAGAGCTCATTAACAATTCCAGCATTTTTCCAGCAGTTCCCTCCTCCTTCTATCCCATCCCAACTCCCAGAATTTCCCTGGAGATCCATCAGGAATGGCCTCAGGATTCCAAATCTCCAAATTCATTTTCCTTCCCAATTCCGAGGTTGATTCCCAATCCACCTGTTCCATAATGGAATTCGCTGCTGTTCCCACCCAGAATTCTCTTCCCAGAATTCTCCCATTCCCTCCCCCTCCTGTTCCACTTTTCCTTTGCTCCCATGACACTTCCAGGGCCGTGATGCCGGAAAATTGTGGGAATTAAACCTGGGAATTTGAGCTTTTCCAGGCAAGCCAATGGAAAACCTGGAGATTTTCCAGCTTTTCCATCCAAGGATGCTTTCCCCCCTCGTTTTTAGGGAAAAAAAAAAAAAAAAAGTGGATTCCTGCTTTGTGCCATCCCGTTCCCATCCTGCTCCCGGGGAATTTTTTCCTCTTTTTCCCTGGGATTTTTGTCCCAGGAAGGTCCCATTTTCCAAACCCCTGGAATCTCCAGGAGTTGGAATTTTTCCATGGAAAATCCAGAGGGGCAAACCCTGACATGAACAGAGCTGGGAGCGGCTTTGATCCCATTTTCCAACCCCTGTAAGCTCCACAAATCCCAAATCCACAATTTTTCCCCCTCGTCTTCCTCCTCTTTTCCCCTTCTTTTTTCCCTTCTTTTTTCCAATTTTTCCTCACTTTCCCCCCACCATTTTCCATTTTTCCCCCTTTTCCCCTCCTTTTCCCCACCATTTTCCATTTTTTTCTCTCCTCTTTCCTTCCTTTTCTCCTCTTTTCCACTCCATTTTCCTTCTTTCTCCCATTCCCCCCCTCCTTTTCCCACTTTTTTCCTGCCATTTTCCCTCTTTTCTCCCTCTTTTCCCCCTGTTTTCCCCAGATCTTTTTTCCTTCCTTTTCCCTTTCTTTTCCCCTCTTTCCCCCCTCCTGTTTCCCCACCTTTTTTTCCTCTTTATTCCCCCCCCATTTTCCCTTCATTTCCCCTTCCATTTTCCCTTTTTATTCCCTCTTTTTTCCCTCCTCCTTTTCCCTCCTTTCCCCCTTTTTCCCCCTCTTTTTCCCTCCCTGCCACTGGGAATGATCCATGGGATAATCCTGGATCTGTGGCAGCAGCTGCTCCGTGCCTGGGAATTTGTTATCCAAAGGCTCCAATTCCTGGGAATTTGTTATCCAAAGGCTCCAGTTCCTGGGAATTCATCATCCAAAGGCTCTGGAGAAATGAGGGGAAATCATTATCCCGGTGCCGAGGCTTTTCCCATCCATCAGCAGGAGTGGAATTCCCGCCAGGAGCGCAGAACCGACAGATGCGGCACCGGAATTCAGAATTCCTGGGATTTAGAGGCTCCGGGACTTTGGAGCCACCAGAATTCCTGAGGCTGCAAATGAGAATTCCCAAATTCTGGATCCCCCAAGCCCTGCCTGGATTTGGGGAGAGATTCCCAAATTCTGGATCCTCCAAATCCTGGGAATTTGGGGAGACATTCTCAAATTCTGGATCAGCCAGATCCTGGAAATTCAGGGAAAGACTCTGGAAATTCTGGATCAGCTACATCTGTATTAGGGGAGAGATTCCCAAATTCCAGATCCTGGGAATTCAGGGAGAGATTCCCAAATTCTGGATCAGCCATGTCTGGATTCAGGATCCATCCCATCCCATCCCACCCCCGGGAATTCCGGAGTTTCTTGGGAATGCTGGAGCCTCCTCCAGAGCCCGTTCCCACATTTTTTTGGGATGAAGTTCCCGCATTTTTTGGGATGAAAGGCAAGCCAGGCCCACAGGTGGCTCCTGTCCCAGACAGCTCCACATTCCATGAAAATCCCACATTCCAGGCCTGAAACAACAGGATTATCCCGGGGGAAAAAGGGTTGGGATCAAATGGCGCCAGAGGCCCCGGGGAGGGGAAGTTTTGGAATTTTTGGGGGATTCCCAGGCACCTGCAAGGAGACAGAATTCCAGCCCCAAAATTCCGGCCCCAAAATCCCAGCCCCAATTTTCTGACCCCAAAATTCCTGACCTCAAAATTCCAGCCCCAATTCTTGGCCCCCAAAATCCCTGGGCTGGAATTCCCAAATAAATTCCACACCTCCCCTGGAAGCCTCTTGGGATGTCCTGGTCCTTCAGGATGAGGATGAGGTGGGAATTGGGATAAAGCAGAATTTGGGATGAGGATCCCATGGAAATTGGGATGAGGATCCCACGGAAATTGGGATGAAAATTCCATGGAATTGGGATGAGGATGAGGCAAAAATTGGGATGAAGATTCCATGGAAATTGGGATGAGGATCCCATGGAATTGGGATGAGGGTGAGATGGATGATGCTGGAATTCCCTGGATCCTTGTCCAGTGCTCTGGAATAAAACTGGAAAAATGGGAATTCCCCATCGCTGGAAGCTCCTGAGGGAATTCCCTGGAATTCCCATCCCTGGACGTGTCCCTGGATAATCTGGGATGCTTTTCCAGCTTTTCCCATTCCTGCTTTTCCAGGGCCACCCTCAACGTCCTGGCAGCCCCAGATCTGAGGCCCTTTCCCAGGAAAAAAACCCAAACTCCTGGAATTCCTGGAGTTCCAACATTTCCAGGATATCTGGAGGGGTTTGGTGATCCCAGCAGGAATCGGGATGGATTTCCCCAAAAATATTTTCATTTGGGATTAAGGAAAACCCCTGAGGACTCAGAATTCTGCCCATTTCCCAGGAATCTCCTTTGGGATCCTCCAGTGGCGTTTTCCCTTTAAAAACAACCCTGGGAAAAGTGGGAAAAGCAAAACAAATCCCAAAGATCCCTCGGGGTCACGAGGCTTGGGCTAAAAATTCAACGGGATTTTCCGCCCGGATGAATTTTGCCGGGATTTGGCGTCACGTGGGGATTTGTCCGCATTCCCGAGGTTTTTCCCCGAGCTCCGGGATTTGTGGGACGGAGGATGGGTTTGGGGCTGCTCCCGCCCTCTGGGCATCCCAAAATCTTTTCCGTCCCTTTCCCACGTTCTCTGTGGGATCCCTGGGGATGATCCCCGGGTTTGGTGTTCCCAAAATCCCAAGAAAGCCCAAGAAAATGGCAAGATTTGGGATTTGGGGAAAGGATCGGGCTTGGCTTTGCGCATCCTGATCCTTGTGGGCTCATCCCGATCCCTGTGGGATCATCCCAATCCCTGTGGGATCCTCCCAATCCCTATGGGATCATCACAATCCCTGCATTCCCCCCTCCATCCCAGGGATGTTTTTCCCCAAATTCCCTTCCCAGATGTGCCAGGAGAGGCCAAATCCCAAAACCAGCTGTAGGGTTTGGGGAATTTGGGGAAAGGATCCCTGAATTCCCAAGAAATCCTAAGAAAACCGTGGGATTTGGGGACAGCTTTCCCTGGATTTCGTCCCACCAAGAATGAGGGAGGTTCCCATCCCAACCCCTGCAGGATCATCCCGATCCCTGTGGGATCATCCCAATCCCTGTGCTCCCCCTCCACCCCAAGGAGCTTTGGCCCCCAAATTCCCAAGAAATCCTAATAAAACCTTGGGATTTTGGGATTTAGGGGAAAGGATCGAGCTCAGATTCCCCTACCCTTCCCCCTCCATCCCAAGGAGCTTTGGCCCCCAAATTCCCAGAAAACCCCAATAAAACCTCGGGATTTAGGGGAAAGGATCGGGATCAGCTCCCCCTGCCCTTCCCCCTCTATCCCAAGGAGGTTTTCCCCAAAATTCCCAACAGATCCCAAAAAAACCTCGGGATCTGGCGAAAGAATCAGGTTCAGTTTTGTCCACCCCAATCCCTGTGGGATCACCCCAGCCCCTGTGTTCCCCCGCCATCCCAGGGGGGTTCGGCCCCAAATTCCCAAGAAACCCCAATAAAACCTCGGGATTCAGGGGGAAGGATCGGGATCAGCTTCCCCTGGATTTGATCCCGGTAGGAACGAGGGATGTTCCCACCCCAATCCCTGTGGGATCACCCCAGCCCCTGTGTTCCCCCGCCATCCCAGGGGGCTTCAGCCCCAAACTCCCGAAAAACCCCAGGAAATTTCTGGGATTTGGGGAAAGGATCGCGCTCCGCTCCCGCCGCTCCTCATCCCAAAGCTCCCATCCCATTCCCGACATTCCCCGTCCATCCCAGCAACTCCCAAATCCCGGGAAAGGCTCGGAGCCGCCTCCTCCCCTCAGAGCTCAGCCCCAAGCCCCGCTGGGCCGGGTTTAAATCCCTAAAGCCCCGCGCGTGGCCCCCGGCCAAGGCTCCATGGAGGGCATAAAGATCCCAAAGTTTTCCCAAAATCCCAAAGTTCCCGCAGTTCCCGGAGCCTCCGGAGCGTCCCGAGCTGCATGGCCGGGCCGGGCCGGCCTTTAGACCGAGCTTAGCAAAGCCCGGCTCGCCGGAAGGAGGGAGCGAGGGGAGAAGGAGAAGGTAAACCCGGATTTGGGGTTTTTCCCTCTTTTCCCCTCCCCCTTTTTGTGGCGTTGGGGTTGTTTCCTCTCCCGCCTCGGCTGAGAATTCCAGGGTGGGAATTTCGGGATCAAATCCTGCCCGGGGGGGGTGCTGGAATCGCCAAAAATCCCCAAAAATTCCCAAATTCTGACCCCCCCCCCACCCGGCGCCCCGAGCAGGGATTTAACCCCCAGAGGACCCAAATCCCACCCTGGGGAAGCGGGAATTCCCAAAAATCCCAAATTCTGCCCCCCCTGCAGGGGTTTAACCCCCCCGGTTCCTTTTTCCCGGGGGCTGCAGAATCCCAGGATGAGGAAAATCCCAAAAATCCCAAATTCCTCTCCCCAGCAGCGCTTTCATCCCGGTTTTCTCTTCCCGGGGGGTTCTGGCATTCCAGGAACTGGAAAATCCCCCAGAAAATCCCAAATCCCACCCCCCAGCAGGAATTTCACCCCCGGTTTCCCTTTGCCTGGGGTCTCTGCCATTCCAGGATCAGAGAAATCTCCCAAAAAATCCCAAATTCTTCCCCCTGGCCGGGATTTCATCCTCAGAGGACCCAAACCCTGCCCGGGGGGTGTGGGAATTCCCAAAAATCCCCCCAAAATTCCACCCCCAAGCAGGGATTTCACCCCCCGGGTTTCCCTTTCCCTGGGACCCCAGGATCAGGATTTGGGATTCTGGGAATGGGGGAACGGCCGGGATTTGGGGGGACTTTGGGGATGGGATCAAGGAGAACGGGAATGGGGCCAGGAATGGGAATGGGGTCAGGAATGGGGTTGGGAAAAGCTGGAGCAGCTCCTGCGATTCTGGGAATGGGGGAACTGGAGGAATTTTGGGGAAATTTTGGGATGGAATCAGGGGAAAATGGGAGGATGGGACTGGGAATGGGGTCAGGAATAGGGTTGGGAATAGGATTGGGGATGAGGTTGGGAATGGGGTTGGGAAGACCTGGGGCAGCTCCCAGGATTTTGGGAATGGGGGAACACAGGGGATTTTGGGGGAATTTTGGGATGAGATAAAGGAGAACAGGGATGGGGTCTGGAATGGGGTTGGGAATAGGGTTGGGAGTGGAATTGGGGAAAGCTGGAGCAGCTCCCGGGGCTCTAGGAATGGGGGAGCTGGAGGAATTTTGGGGGAATTTTGGCATGGGATTGGGGGAGAACTGGGAATGGGTTGGGAATGGGACTGGGAAGAGCTGGAGCAGCTCCCAGGATTCTGGAAATGGGGGAACACGAGGGATTTTGGGGGAATTTTGGGATGGGATCAAGGACAACAGGGATGGGGTTGAGAATGGGGTTGGGAATGGAAATGGGATTGGGAATGGGGTGGGGAATGGAGTTGGGAAGACCTGGGGCAGCTCCCGGGATTTTGGGAATGGGGGAACACGGGGGATTTTGGGGTGGGATTGGGAATGGGGTTAGAAATGGGGTTGGGAACAGGATTGGAAACGGAGCTGGGAATGGGGTTGGGAATGGGGTTGGGAAAAAGCTCCTCAGTCCCTTGGGATAGTCCTGGAATCTCTGTGCAGTCTCTGGGATGTCTGTGGGGTTTGGAGAGCTCTGGGGCTGCTTTTCCAGAGGCTTTTCCCAAAAAATAAAAAACAACTGGAGAGGCTTCCGAGGGTTCGGGAGCTCCGTCCCTTTGTTCCCACAGCGATTTTGGGATCGTTTTGGGGCCGGATCGCCGAGTTTGGGGTCTCTTGGGGGGTGCTGGGGTGGTGGGATCTGATCCTAAACCCACTTTTGGGATTTGCAGGGATCAGGATTGGGAATTAAGAGCAATCCTGATGATCCCAACCCCCCCGCCCCCAGCCCAAGAATTCCCTGGAAAACCCTGGAATGAAATTTGGATCATTTTGATTAAAAACTGGATTGGGATCAGGGAATTCCCTCCTGGATCCCCTTTCCCCTTCCCAGTTTTATTCCAGGAGTTCCCTCAAGGATCAATTTTCCATTCCCAATTTTATTCTGGGAATTCCCTCCTGGATCCCATTCCCAGTTTATTTTGGGATCTGGGAATTCCCTCCAGATCCCCTTTCCTTTTCCTGTTTTATTCTGGATCCCTTTTTTCCCTTCCTGGTTTAGTTCCAGGAATTGGGAATTCTCTCCTGGATCCCTCTCCCATTCCTGGTTTTATTCTGGATCCCCTTTTTCCACTCCCACTTTCATTCCAGGATCTGGGAATTCCCTCCTGGATCCTCTTTTCCCCTTCCCGGTTTTGTTCTGGGAATTCCCTCCAGGATCCCATTCCCGGTTTTATCCCGGATCCCGAAGTTCCCGGGAGCCGGGGGTGGGGGATGGGCGGGAGTTTCATGGAGCGCTCCAAGGTCGCGGGAGGAGCGGCGGGATCGGATTCCAAGGAAAACGCGGGAGCTGGGAAGGGCCGGGCCGGGAATGCGGATCCCGCTGGGATCTTGGCGTTCCCGCCTCTTTTTTGGGGGTTTTGGCATCAGGAAGGAGCTGAGGGATCCAATTCTATGGCGGGGGACAATTCCCGGGGCGCGCCAGAGGCGGAAAATCAGGGAAATTTTGGAATGAGCCCTTCCAGAAAATCGGGAATGAGCCCTTCCCTAAAAATCAGGAATGAGCCTGCCTGGAAATCGGGAATGAGCCTTTCCCTGTGTGGGAAAATCGAGAATCAGGCTGAAAAAATCGGGAACTCCCAAACCCCAATCCCAAACCACAAATCCCAAACCCCATTCCCAAATCCCAAAGCCCATTCCCAAACCCAAATGCCATTCCCAAATCCCACATCCCATTCCCAATTCCCAAAGCCCATTCCCAGCTCCCAAACCCAGGATGGGATTTGGGATGGGATCTGGGATTGCTGCAATCCCAAACTGGGATTTGGGATTTGTGGCATCCCAAATTGGGATTTAGGATTGGTTTGAGAATGGGCCTTGGGATGGGGTTTGGAGTTTGGGAATGGAGTTTGGGATGGGATTTGGGATTGCTGGGATCCCAAACTGGGATTTGGGATCACCCTGACAAGGACCCCGGAGGGGGCGGGCTCTGATTCCCGGCGGATTTTTGGGAAGGGAGGCACAAATCCCAAATTTTCCGTCCCGATCCCGAGGGAATTGCAGCGCTGGAGCAGAGCCAGCCCCAGCTGTCCCCTGGCGGCCCTGGGGACATCCCCGAGCCGCGTCCCCAAATCCTGGGATGTGCCCGGGGCTGCTCCCGCTGTCCCCTGGGGACACGGGGGAGGGAAATCCCCGCGCTGCTCCCGGGGTGTCCCCAGGCCCTGGAATGTCCCCAGCGTCTCCAGGGCTGTCCCTGGAGCTGCTCCCGGGGTGTCCCCAGGCCCCTCAGGTGGCATTTGGGGACTTTTTGGGGTTTTCCCGGGGCCAAGCGGGTCCGGAATTCCCGGCGTGGCTCTGGGGACGGTTCCCGGGCTGGCGATGTCGCCGCTGGTGGCACTTTGGGGACAGCGCCGCTGCCCCTCCCCCCCGCGACCTTCGCGCCGCTTTTCCATCTCCGAGAATTCCCAAGAAAACCCAAACAAAGGCGGGATCGGCTCCAGAGCCTCGGGATCGGCCCCGGGAGCGGCCCCGCCCCGGCTGCGGGAACAGCGAGGATCAGCTGGGAATTGGGATCGGAGCCGCTTTCCCCGGCTTTTTTCCCACTTTTCTCGGAATTTTCTCCACCTTTTTCCCACTTTTCCAGCCCTCATCCCCCTTTTCCCAGCGTTTTTCTCACTTCTCCAGTCCCTATCCCACTTTTCCCCATTTTTCCCACTTTTCCTGGCGTTTTTCCCGCTTTTCTCATCATTTTCCCATTTCCCAGAGTTTTTCCCTCTTTTCCCCACATTTTCCCCTCTTTCCCCAGCTTTTTTCCCACTTTCCCATTATTTTTCCCACTTTCCTGGGGTTTTTCCCACTTTTCCAGCATTTTTCCCGGGGTTTTTCCCGCTTTTTCAGCTGCGGGGATCCCGGGGGAAGGGGCAGCCATGGCCCCCAATGGCTCCGTGGGATTTCGGGATTCCCCCCTGGAGCCGGGAATTTTCCTGGATGAGGATTTGGGATCCGACTGGTACATCTACGAATCCACGGAGTCTGCACCCCACGATGAGTGAGTGGCCCCAGAATGTCCCCAGAATGTCCCCAAAAGTGTCCCCAATAATGTCCCCAAAATGTCCCCAAAGTGTCCTCAGAATGTCCCCAATATTTCACTAAAAGTGGCCCCAAAATAGCCCCAAAATATTCCCCAAAATGTCCCCAAAACTGTCCCAAAAATGTCCCCCCAAAAGTCCCCAAAACATCCCCAAAATGTCCCCAAAAGTGGCCCCAAAATGTCCCCAGAATGTCCCCCAAATGGCCCCAAATATCCCAAAAATATTCCCAAAATGTCCCTAAGTGTCTATTCCCTGAGTTTTGGACCCTCTAAAAATCCTGGAATTTTTGGTCATTCCCGGATTTATTCCTGGATTTTTGGCCCTGGAATTTTTGGGGCCGTCCCTGTCATTCCCAGATTTATTCCCATCAAAATCTGGAATTTTTCCCATTTTCCCAACCCTTTTAGGATTAATCCCACACAAATCTGTGATTTTCCCATTTTTCCATCATTTTCTTGGCCCTTTTAGGGCTAAACCCAAATATGGGATTTTTCCCGTTTTCCCATTGTTTTTCCCAGTTTTCCCAGCCCTTTTAGAATTAATCCCACACAAAACTGGGATTTTCCCATTTCCCATCATTTTTTTCCAACCCTTTAGGGTTAAACCCACCAAAATCCAGGATTTCTCCCATTTTTCCATCATTTTTCTGGCCCTTTAGGTTTAAATCCACCCAAATCTGGGATTTTTCCATTTTTCCAGCCTTTTTCCCGACGCCATCCCGGAATGCCACCCCACAATCTCCCCCCACATGTACCACACCATCATGGCTCCCATTTCCGTGAGTATCCACCCCAAAATCCCCATCCCCGCCCCAAAATTCCCGGAAAAATCCCAATCCCACATGCCCACGTTCCATTCCCATTCATCTTGGATGGATTTTCCCGCCTAAACCATCCCGGAATTCCCGGATTTGTGGGATTTCGTTTCCCTGTGGGACAAGAACTCTAAAGTTCCTCCCAAATAATTCCCGGAACCCCTTTCCATGGGTTTATGGGATTTCCATGGGACTCCCATCATTCCCAGGTCTCTTTCTCATGGATTTGTAAGGTTTCCATGAGGATCCCACCACTCCCAGGGCCCCTTTTCCGTAGATTTATGGGATTCTCATCATTCCCACCATTCCCAGGTCTCTTTCCCGCCTCCATGGGATTCCCATCATTCCCAGGACCCCCTTTCCATGGATTTATGGAAAAGATCTGTAGGGCCCCTTTTCCGTAGATTTATGGGATTCTCCCATAATCTACTCCCAGGGCCCCTTTTCCGTAGATTTATGGGATTCTCATCATTCCCACCATTCCCAGGTCTCTTTCCCGCCTCCATGGGATTCCCATCATTCCCAGGACCCCCTTTCCATGGATTTATGGGATTTCCGTGAGGATCCCATCATTCCCATCATTCCCAGGACCTTTTTCCATGGATTTATGGGACTTCCATGGGGTTCCCATCATTCCCAGGTCTCTTTCCCATGCAAATGGGGTCTCCATGGGATTCCCATCATTCCCAGAACCCTTTTCCATGGATTCATGGGGTGTCCATGAGGATCCCATCATTCCCATCATTCCCAGGTCTCTTTTCCATAGATTTATAGGGTTTCCATGGGGTTCCCATCACTCCCATCATTCCCAGGACCTTTTCCATGGATTTATGGGATCTCCATGGGGTTCCCAGCACTCCAGGACCCTTTTCCATGGATTTCCATCCCGTTCCAGCTGGCCGTGATCGTGGCCTTGTCCTTCCTGGTCAAGCGCCGCCGGCTCCACCTGAGCTGCTGGAACGGCGTCCCGGGATTGCTCAGGTATGGAATTCCCAAAATCCTGCTGATCCCTCCCTAGAAAGGGCTCAGAATTCCCAAAATCCCCTTGCTGCAAAGGGCTGGGAATTCCTAAATCCCTCCCTGAAAAGGACCTGGAATTCCCAAAATCCTGCTGATCCCACCCTGGAAATGGTTCAGAATTCCCAAAATCCCCTCCATGGAAAGGACTCATAATTCCCAAACCCTGTTGATCCTTCCTTAGAAAGCACTAGGAATTCCCAAGTCCCCTCCCTGGAAACAACTCAGAATTCCCAAATCCCATCCCTGCAAAGGGCTCGGAATTCCCAAACCCCGCTGGTCCCCTCTCTGGGAAGGAGTGGGAATTCCCAAATTCCCCTCCATGGAAAGTGCTCAGAATTCAAAAATCCCCATCCTGGAAAGACCTTGGAGATTTGAAAATCCCATCCTTGGGGAGGACCCGGAATTCCCCAGATCGCTCCCTGGGAAGGGCTCAGAATTCCCGCTGTCCCTCCCCGGGCATTCCCGACCGTTGCAGCCCCGGGAATCTGCTGGAGCAGGACGGGCACCGCGCCGTGGCCGCGGCGGTGCTGGCGCTGCTCTGCTCCGAGCTCTGCCGGCTGCTGCTGGACCCGCACCCGCTGCCGCTGCTGCCGCCCTCGGGGACACCCGCGGGGACACCCACGGCCCGCGGTGAGACACGGAGCGCCCTCAGCCCAGCCTCGGGAGGGCTCGGAGCTCCCAAATCCCCACCTGGGAAGGGCTCGGAATTCCCAAAATCCCCACCTGGAAAGGGCTCGGAATTCCCAAATCACCACCTGGGAAGGGCTCCTCAGTGCCAGGGAAGAATTCCCAAATCCCCACCCCACAAAAAGCTCAGAATCTCCAAAATCCCCACTCTGGGAAGGGCTCGGAGTTCCCAAATCCCCATCCCTGGGAAGGGCTGGCTGGGCTGGTGGCAGTGACCCTGTGTCCCCTGGGTGGTGGCAGTGTCCCAGGGCAGTGCCAGTGTCCCAGAGCAGTGTCCCAGGGCGGTGCCAGTGTCCCAGGGCGGTGCCAGTGTCCCAGGGTGGCGTGTCCCCCCCCGGTGCCATCAGTGTCCCTGCTGATGCCGCGCTGTCGCTGTGGCAGAGTTCTGGAAGGTTCTGGCCCTGCTCTATTTCCCGGCGCTCTACTTGCCCCTGCTGGCCTGCGCTGCCCCCCGGCACCGCCTGGGCTACGCCGCGGGGACCCTGCTGGCCTGGGGACACTGCGGGGCGCAGGCCTGGCACCGCGCGCAGTGTCCCCTGGCACCCAAGGTGGGTGGCACCGCGCGGCTGTGGCTTCCCGGGGTGGCTCTGAGGGGTCTTGGCTCCCTTGTCACCTCCTTGAGTGACCCTGAGGTGGCACCGCTTGCTGGGGTGGCCCTGAAGTGCCATGGGGCTTCCTTGTCACCTCCTGGGGTGGCCCTCAGGTGGCACAGCTTGCTGTGGTGGCACTGAGGGGTTGTGGCTCCCTTGTCACCACCTCGAGTGGCCCCAAGGCCGGGAAAAGGACAGCGAGGTGGCCCAAAGTTGAGGTGGCTTCCTGGAGTGGCCCTGAGGTGCTGTGGCTCCCTGGCCAGCCCCCAGGGTGTCCCTGCAGTGTCCCCTGGCTGGGCTGGTGGCAGTGACCCCGTGTCTGTGTCCCCAGGGTAGTGGCACTGTCCCTGGGGGTAGTGGCAGTGTCCCCAGGGCAGTGGCAGTGTCCCCAGGGTGGTGGCAGTGGCCCTCTGTCCCTGGGGGTGGTGGTGGTGGTGTCCCCAGGGTGGTGGCAGTGTCCCTGGGGCAGTGGTGGCGTTCCCAGGCAGTGGCAGTGACCCTGGGGTGGTGGCAGTGACCCCGTGTCCCCAGGGCGGTGGCAGTGACCCTGGGGCGGTGGCAGTGATGCGGTGTCCCCTGGGCGGTGGCAGTGACCCCGTGTCCCCAGGGTGGTGGCAGTGACCCTGGGGCGGTGGCAGTGATGCGGTGTCCCCTGGGTGGTGGCAGTGATGCGGTGTCCCCAGGGTGGTGGCAGTGACCCTGGGGCAGTGGTGGCGTTCCCAGGCAGTGGCAGTGACCCTGGGGTGGTGGCAGTGACCCCGTGTCCCCAGGGCGGTGGCAGTGACCCTGGGGCGGTGGCAGTGATGCGGTGTCCCCTGGGTGGTGGCAGTGACCCCGTGTCCCCAGGGTGGTGGCAGTGACCCTGGGGTGGTGGCAGTGACCCCGTGTCCCCGCGCAGATCCACCAGCTGTACTCGCTGCTGTCCCATGTCCCCGTGCTGCTGTCCCTGTCCCTGCTCAGCCTCTGGTACCCGGCGCAGCTCCTGCGCAGCCTCCGGAACGGGGACAGCCCCGAGCCGCGGGTATGGACACGGGAACTCGGGATCAGGATCGGGATTGGGATCAGGACCAGAACTGGGAACAGGATCAGGATTGGGATCAAGATCAGGATCAGGATTGAGAGTCTGATTGGGATTGGGGTCGGGATCGGGATCATGATTGGTATTGAACCTGATTGGGATCGGGATTGGGATCAGCACCGGGATCTCCGTGTATTGCCCTCCCAGCTCTGCTGCCGGGGGTTCTCCGTTGCTCTCCTGGGATTGGTTTTGGGATTAGAATTGGGATCGGGATCTCCGTGCATTCCCCTCCTGGCCCTGCTGCTGGGGTTCTCCATTGCTATCCTGGGACTGGGTTTGGGATCGGGATTGGGATTGGGATCAGGATCTCCACATGTTCCCCCCCCCCCCCGCTGGCGGTTCTCCATTGCTGTCCCCACACCGGCAGCGGGGTCAGGAAATTCCTTTGGGATAAATCCCTTACACAAGAGGCTCCCGCCATCAATGGCTCCGTTCAGGCCGGCTCCAGGCTCTCCTCATTTTCCCGGATAATCCCCGGAGCTCGGAGCTTTGTTGGGAAGAGAGGAGGGAAAAGAGGGAAAGGCCTGAGGTGACCCCTCATGGGGGAACGAGGGATCCCACAGGGGTTTGGGAACATAATCCCACTTTATTCCCACTTTTCCATACCAACACCACACATTCCATATGTTGGCCCGGGCTCGGGAATTCCTCTCGGGATACGCCCGGGATGAGGGGGTGGCCCGGGCAGTTCTGCCACCCCAAATCCATCCGTTATGCCCAGATTTCCGGGAAAAGCTATTACAGGAAGTACCTCAAGGCCCTGCTGTCCAAGAGGGACCAGAAAGGGAGGTAAGGATGGAAATTCCCATTTCCGGCAAATCCCATTGCCAGCAATTCCCATTCCCCAAGATGGGATGGGAATGTCACCCTCTCCCACCTCCCGCAGCTCCGTCAAGATTGATGAGAGCCTCGGCTCCCGGATCCGCTCCTACCTGCTCTCCTACATCTACATTCCTGAGGAAGGTGAGCACCTGGAAAATTCCATGGAATCTGGCAACGGTTGGGGTTGGGATTTATGGATAAGCCAGGCCATTCCCAAGATCCTGGGTTGCTCCAAGCCCTGTCCAACCTGGCCTGCCTGGCTTGGAGCCCAAATCCAGCCGTGCTTGGGGCAGGGATCCACAAATCCATGGAAAGGGGGTCCTGGGAGTGATGGGAGTGATGAGAAACCCATGGAGGCCCCATAAATCCATGGAATTATGGGAAACCCATGGAGGCCCCATAAATCCATGGAAAAGAGACCTGGGAATGATGGGAAACCCATGGAGTCCCCATCTCCATGGAAAAGGGGTCCTGGGAAAGATGGGATCCTCATGGAGGTCCCATAAATCCATGGAAGGGAATTGTCCTGCATGGAGGGGGTGAAATCCTGGGAATGCAGAGCCATTCCCATCCATGAAGGGGGCAGGGAATATCCCAAGTTTCCATGGAAAAGCAGGATGGACCCATCCATCCATTCCCGACTCTGCATCCCAGCAGGAATTCCCTGTGGAAATCCCATTCCAAAGGGTGCTCCCTTTGCCGGGTGCACCCTGATCCTGCTCCACCACCCCAAATTCCCAATTTTCCCTCCAGGATTCC
Organism: Molothrus ater; assembly: GCF_012460135.2. Lineage (NCBI taxonomy): Eukaryota > Metazoa > Chordata > Aves > Passeriformes > Icteridae > Molothrus > Molothrus ater. The sequence goes on along the minus strand of NC_050490.2, from coordinate 3,235,729 downwards.
GGATCCCGCTGAAGCTGGTGGTGTCCGTCACCGTGGCCGTCATTGCCGTCTACCAGGTGACATTCCTGGAGGATCCTGGGGGTAACCCAGGAATGGCATTAAAATTCCTTCTGGAATTCCACACTCACAAAAATCCCAAAATCCTGTAGGATCCCAGCTGTAAATTGCTAAATCCTGTGGGATCCAAGCCCTAGATCCCAGAATTCTGTGGGATCCCATCCATAAATCCCTAAATCCCACAGGATCCCAGCCATACATCCTGAAATCCTGCGGGATCCATGCCATAAATCCTGCAGGATCTGGGCTGTAAATTCCTAAATCCTGTGGGATCCATGCCATAATAACCAAAATCCCATGGGATTTGAGCCCTAAATCCCACAGGATCCCAGCTGTAAATCCCAAAATCCTGTGTGATTTGAGCTGTAAATCCTGCGGGATCCCAGCTGTAAATCCTGAAATTCTGTTGGAGCTGAGCAGTAAATCCCAAAATCCCACAGGATTTGAACCATAAATCCCACATGATCCGAGCCATAAATCCCAAAATCCTCTGAGATCCTAGTGTTAAATCCCATGGGATTTGAGCTGTAAATCCTTAAATCCTGTGGGATCTGAGACATGCATCCTGAAGTCCTGTGGGACCCGTGCTGTAAATCCCAAAATCCCATGTGATCCGAGCTGTGAATCCAGAAATCCTGTGGGATTGAGCCATAAATCCTGTGGGATCCGAGCCATAAATCACAAAATCCCGTGAGATCTGAGCTGTAAATTCCTAAATCCTGTGGGATCCAAGCTGTAAACTCTGAAATCCCATGGGATCCATGCCATAAATCCCTAAATACTGCGGGATCTGAGACATAAACCCCATGGGATCCAAGCCATAAGTCCTGAAATCCTGCAGGATCCAACCATGAATCACGAAATCCCATGGGATTTGAGCTGTAAGTCCCTCAGGATCTGAGCTTTAAATCCCAAAATCTCGCGGGATCTGAGCCATAACTCCCGAAATCCCGGGGGATCCGAGCGGGCGCTGAGGCGTCCCCCGTGTCCCGCAGGTGGCCGTGCTGCTGCTGGTGGCCGTGGTGCCCACGCTGCGCATTGTCCGGGCGGGGATGACCAAGGACGTGGTGCTGCTGCTGGTGCAGTTCGGGCTGGTGCCCTCGCGGGGCGCGGCCGTGCCCGGGGACCTGGAGCAGGAGCTGCGCACGGCCCGGCACTTCCTGTGGGCGCTGGAAGGTGCAGCCACAGCCCCATCCCGATCCCGATCATGATCATGATCACGATCATAATCCCAGTCACAATCCAGATCCCAATCCCGATCACGATCCCAATCCTGATCACAATCCCAATCCCAATGCCAATACCGATCCCGATCATGATCACAATCACAATCCCAGTCACAATCCAGATCACGATCCCAAACCCGATCACGATCCTGATCCCAGTCCCAATCCAGATCCAGATCCCAATCCTGATCACTATCTCAATCCCGATCACAATCACAATCACAATCATGATCCCAGTCCCAATCCCAATCCTGATCCCAATCCCAATCCCAGTCCCAATCCAGATCCCAATCCCGATCACGATCACGATTACAATCCCAATCCAAATCCCAATCCAAATCCCAATCCCAATCCAGATCCCAATCCAGATCCCGCTACCGATCCCAATCCCGATCCCAGCCGGATCAATGCTCCAGAGGGGGTTCCAGAGGGATTTCCTGAGGATTCCCCGCCTGGAGGATGACATGGGGTGGATTCCAGGCGGTGAATTCCAGGGGGATTTTGGGAGGATTCCTCACCTGGAAGATGAGATTGGGTGGATTCCAGAGGGATTTCCAGAAGATTCCTCATCTGGAGGATGAGATTGGGTGGATTCCAGAGGGATTTTGGGAGGATGGGACTGGGAGGATTCCAGGGGCATTTCCAGAGGATTCCTGGCCCAGAGAACAGGATGGGGCAGATTCCAGAAGGATTTCCAGAAGATTCCCTGCCCAGTGGATGGGACAGGGAGGATTCCAGAGGGATTGTGGAGGATTCCCCGCCTGAAGGATGGGATGGGGCAAATTCTGGGGGATTTTGGGAGGATTCCTCACATGGAGGATGGGATGAGGTGAATTCCAGGGGGATTTCCAGAAGATTCCCCGCCCAGAGGATGAGATTGGGTGGATTCCAGGGGGATTTTGGGAGGATTCCCCACCTGGAGCCTGGGACTGGGAGGATTCCAGAAGGATTTTGGGAGGATGGGATGTGGAGGATTCCAGGGGGATGTGGGGAAGATTCCTGGCCCAGGGGATGGAATGGGGCCGAATCCAGGGGGATTTTGGGAGTGGATGGCAGGGATTGGGTGGATTCCAGCGGGATTTCGGGAGCAGCTGGCAGGGATGGGGCTGTGCCAGGCTGGCACGTGCCAAGGCGGGAAGAGACTCCGGGAAAAGCCATTGGGAAGAGCCAGAGGGAAGAGCTGGCAGCAGATGCTGCAGGCTTGGAAATGTGCTGGAAGCGAACAGATGGGCCTGGATCCCTGGAGAGTGGAAATCCTTGGATGGGGGATGAGGGAAGCGCAGGGAAGAAGGAAGAAAAGGGATCAGGGAATTCCAGGGATCAGGGAAATTCAGGGAACAGGGAAATTCAGGGATCAGGGAATTTCAGGGATCAAGGAATTCTAAGGATCAGGGAACTTCAGGGATCAGGGAATAGAGATGAAGGCATAGCAGGGCTGAGGGAATTTCAAGGATGAGAGAATTCCCAGGATAAAGGAATTTCAGGGATCAGGTAATTCCAGGGATAAAGGAAGAGCAGGGATCCTTCCTTGGGATCCCACCAGCTCCAGGGAGGATTTCTGGGGCTTTTCCTGGATCCCCAAACCTCTCTCATCCCATTTTTTCCCTCCTCCCTCTTTCCCACAGATCCTCTTTCCCAAGACCCCCATCCCAGCTCGCTCCAGGGATTTTCCTGGATTTCCCTTCCCCTTTTCCCTCGCTCTGTCCTGTCCACCCTGCCTTGGGAGCTGAAAGTGGGAGTGGCAAAAGGGGAAACTGAGGCACAATGCGAATCCCAATGTTTCTGTCCCCATCCCCAAGGCACAATTCCCAGCAAAATCCTGCTCCCGGAATTATTCCCAACCCCAAATCCAGGGTTTTTTCCCGTTTTTCCGCAGTGTGCTACATCTGCTCGCTGGTGCTGTGCTGCCTGCTCACCTGCGCCATGCTGCTCCGCAGCCTGGGCATGCACAGGTGGGGCCGGCCCCGCTCCTGCCATTCCCAGCCCCAGGATTCCCATTCCCAACGTTTCTATTCCTGATACCCCCAGCCCCATTCCTGATACCCCCAGCCCCATTCCCAATATTCCCTCTCCCAATGTCCCCATCCCCATTCCCGATGTCCCCACGGCCATTCCCAAAGTCCCTGGCCCCATTCCCAGTATTCCCATCATCATTCCCAATGTTCCCATTCCTGATATTCCCAGCCCCATTCCCGATGTTCCCAGGCCCATCCCCGATGTCCCTGTCCCCTTTCCCAATGTTCCCATTCCCGATGTCCCCATCCCCATTCCCGATGTCCCCGTGCTCATTCCCAATGTCCCTGGCCCCATTCCCAATATTCCCATAATCATTCCTAATGTTCCCATTCCCGATTCCCAATATTCCAATCCCCATTCCCAATATTCCCAGCCCCATTCCCAATGCCCCCATTCCTGATGTTCCCAGGCCTGTTCCCGATGTCCCTGTCCCCATTCCTGATGTCCCCATCCCAATTCCCAATATTCCCATCCCCATACCCAATATCCCCATTCCCAATGTCCTCATCCCCATTCCCAATGACCCTCGCTCCATTCCCAATGTTTCCGTCTCCATTCCTGATATTCCCATTCCCAGTATTCCCTGCCCCCATTCCCGATGTCCCTACCCCCATTCCCGATGTTCCCATTCCCAATGTCTCCATCATCATTCCCAATGTTCCCAGCCCCATTCCGGATGTCCCTGTCCCCATTCCCGATGTTCCCATTCCTGATACCCCCATCCCCATTCCCAATGTCCCTGGCCCCATTCCCAGTGTTGCCAAACTCATTCCCAATGTTCCTATTCCCAATATCCCCATTCCCAATATTCCCGCTCCCATTCCCAATGTCCCCGCCTCCATTCCCGATGTCCCCGGCCCCATTCCCGGGCTGTTTTCCCTCCAGGTCCAACCTGCGGGCGCTGTACCAGGGCGCCGTGCTGGACGTGTTTTCCAAGGCCCACATCCTGCGGCCTTCCCGGGAATCCCTCGTCTGCTGGATGGCCTTCTCCAGCTTCCAGGCGGCCTTCGCCTGCCTGGGTAACAGGACTTTGGGATCACGGGATGGGGATCCTGATTTTCCTAAGGATTAAGCAGCAATTCTCCATTTTTGTCCCATTTTCAAGAGGGTTTTTAACCCCCTTTCCTCAAATGGAATCTGGCAGATTTTGGGAACACCGGATGGTTGGGAACTGGGAGAAACTGGAAAAATAATTGGAAAAACTGTAAAAAAAATCAGAAAAATTGGGTTGGGAATTCAAAGAGAGGGAAGGGGTGGGATGATGCCTGGTGACGGAATTTTGGGATCATGGGGTGGACATCCTGATTTTCTTAAGGATTAAGCAGCAGTTCCCAGAAGGGTTTTTAGCTCCCTTTCCTCAAACAGGATCTGGAGGGTTTTGGGAACACCAGATGATTGGGAATCAGGAAAAAACTGGAAAAATAATTGGAAAAATTGGATTGGGAATTCAAAGAGAAGGAAGGGGAGGGATGATGCCTGGGTTTGGCTTGATCCCAAATATTTGGGTGGGAAAAGCTGTGGAAGGCTCTGGTCCTCAGCGCAGTCTGGGGGCTCCTTGTCCCCATCCCAGCCTGGATCATCCTGGGAATGGGGATGGGAACCCCAAAAAGAGGGAAAATCTTCACCCTCAGGAATTGTGGGGACAACCACTTGGGAATGCTGGCTTGGTTTTGGGAACTGGTGGGGTTTTTATGGAATTGTCGGGAAAGCCCTGTGCAGGGATCTGGGGAATGAGAGCTGTTGTTCCATCCCAGATTCCCGCTCCGTGTTCCCATTCCAGGTCTCCTGATCCAGCAGGTGATTTTCTTCCTCTGCTTCGTGGCCTTCACCTTCCTGGTGGTGATCCCACTCCAGCTCGGCACCAGCTCCCCACTCTTCGGGATCATCCGGAACATGTGGTGAGCTGGGAAGGGTTGGAAACCCTAAGGAATGGCCCAGGATGGGTTTGGGATGCTCCATGTGGGGTTTTTCCAACACTGCTGGGGGTTTCTGCTGCCTGGGGTGGTGCCTTGGGACATTCCCAGTACCTTGGGACATTCCCGGTGTTTTGGGACATTCCCAGTGTTTTGGGACACTCCTGGTGTCCATCCTGCTCTTTGGGATGATCCAGAACATGTGGTGAGCTGGGAAGGGCTGGGAACCCCAAGGAATGTTCCTGGATGGATTTGGGATGCTCCATTTGGGCTTTTCCCAACACCACTGGAAGCTTCGGCCCGTGGCGGTGTTCTGGGACATTCCCGGTATTTTGGGACATTCCCGGTGTCCATCCTGCTCTTTGGGATGATCTGGAACATGTGGTGAGTCCCTGCGAAGGGTTGAAAACCCCAAGGAATGGTCCTGGATAGGTTTGGGATGCTCCATGTGGGGTTTTTCCAACACCATTGGAGGTTCCTGCCTGGGGTGGTGCCTTGGGACATTCCCGGTGTTTTGGGGCATTCCCGGCATTTTGGGGCATTCCCGGTGTTTTGGGGCATTCCCGGCGTTTTGGGGCATTCCCAGTGTCCAACCCGCCCTTCCAGGCCCTTCTGGCTGACCCTGGTGGTGGCCGTGCTCGTGCAGCATCTCCTGGCCCATTTCCAGTTCCTGGAGCAGCATTCCCTGCAGAAGGAGATCACCAACAGGTACACGGACACTGCCATCGTCCCCCATCGTCCCCAGATGTTCCCGATTGTCCCCAGGGTGGGGGTTGGCAGCAATTCCAGGCTCCCACTGAGGTTTTTCCAGATGTTCTGGCCTGGATTTTGGTGGGGTGACACCGGCGAGGGTGGCCCTGCTCCATTGGCCTCATTTCCAAGCCCAGATCCCTCAGGATTGGCCGGGGGGGTCGGTCACCACTGGCAGGTGTCCCCCACTCAGGGATGGTGTCACCACCCGTGACCAAGGTGACAGAGGGACACAAGTGTCCTGTGCCACCCCCTGGCAGGGCAGAGATGTCCTCCTGGTGTCCATCCCAAACTGGCAGGTGCTGTCCCTCACTCCCACATGTTGTCACCACCCAAGACCGGGGTGGCAGAGGGACCCAGGTGTCCTCCTGGCAGGTCAGCGAGGCTCTCCCAGAGTCCATCCCAAGCCACCAGCAGACGTCCCTCAGTCCCCTGTGGTGTCCCCACCAGAGACCGGGGTGACAGAGGAGCCTGAGTATCCTCCTGGTGTGGCAGCGAGGCTCTCCTGGAGCTGGTTTCCATCCCAGGCCACCAGCAGATGTCCCTCACTCTGAGGTGGTGACACCATCTGAGACCATGGTGACAGAGGGACCCAAGTGTCCTGTGCCACCCCCTGGCAGGGCACAGAGGCTCTTCTGGGGCTGGTGTCCATCCCAAACCACCAGCAGATGTCCCTCACTCACGGATGGTGCCACCACCTGAGACTGGGGTGGCAGAGGGACCCAGGTGTCCTCCTGGGCAGGTCAGCGAGGCTCTCCTGGAGCTGGTGGCCTCCATCCCAAAATCCCATCCCCTCATTTTGGCTGGTTCCTCACTCTCCAAGGAGACAAGGAGCTCCTGACGGTTCTCCAGGGTGTTGGCTTCTCCCAGTGGGATGGAGCCACCTGGGCCGGACGCAGGCAGGGCCGGGAGGTTTGGGGTGGCCGGAGTTTTCCCGGGAAGGGCCATCCCGGGGGTCTGTGTGCCCTGCAGGCGCGTGCTGTACATCGTCACCTTCCTGCTCTTCCCCACCAACGTCCTGGTGGGCGCCATGGCCGCCGTGTGGCGCGTGGTCATCTCCGGCCTCTACAACGCCGTCCACTTCTGCCGGCTGGACATCAGCCTGCTGCACCGCGGCGTGGAGACCTTCGACCCAGGTGGGACCGCGAGGGGTCACCGTGCCACCGGCGGGGTCCTTGTCCCACCACAGGGGGTTGGGATGGGGGCCCGGAGCTGCTGGGATTGAGGGTGGCCCCAAATGTTGGGAGTGGGACACCTAGAGCAGTTAGCTTCTCCTGATTCCTGCTTTTTATCCCAAAAAAACTGAGTGGTGACATTGGAGCTTCCCCAGTGGTCACCTCATGTCCTGGGATAAAGAAGAAGGGACCTCCACATTTTTCCTGTGGGATTGAGGGTGGCTTGGAAATGGGATGATGGCAGCAGGTGGCTTCTCCTGATTCCTGCTTGGTCCTGCTCTTTGATCCCAGAAAATGGGGAAGACCTTTGGAGTTTCACCAGCAGTTACCTCAGGTCTCGGGGTAAAGGAGGGGGGACCTCAGGGGACCTTGGGCCTTCCTCTGATTTTCCTGCTGGGATTGAGGGTGGCCTCAGAGCATTGGGAATGGAACACCTGGAGCAGGTGGTACCAGCTGGGTCCTGCTATTTATCCCCCAAAAAATGGGATGAGCTGTGGGGCTTCCCCTCATCTCCTGGGATAGAGGAGAGGAGACCTCAGGGGAGCTCAGGATGGCCCCTGCTTTTCCTGCCGGGATTGTGGGGACCAGAGCTGGATCCACCCCTGGGATCCAGGGTGGGAATGGGGAGTGCTGTCCCCAGCGAGGGCGCGGTGTCCCCGCAGGGTACCGCACCTACTGCCACTACCTGAGGGTGGAGGTCAGCCAGTGCCACCCGCTGCTGAAGGCCTTCTGCTTCCTGCTGCTCCAGCCCGGCCGCCCGGAGCCGCCGGCACCGCCCCGGGACACACAGCTGGAGGAAGGTGGGAATGCAAAATGAATGCAAAATTCCAGCAAATTCCTGGGGACACCGGGGGGATCAGGGGGAAGGGAAAGGATGGTGGATGGCACCTCTGGTTGGTGTGGGGACACCTCCATCCATCCATCATCCATCCATCCATCCATCCATGGATCCATGGATCCATCCATCCATCCATCATCCATCCATCCATCATCCATCCATCCATCCATCCATCCATCCATCCATCCATCCATCCATCATCCATCCATCCATCCATCCATCATCCATCCATCCATCATCCATCCATCCATCCATCCATCCATCCATCCATCCATCCATCCATCCATCCATCATCCATCCATCCATCCATCCATCCATCCATCCATCCATCCATCCATCATCCATCCATCCATGGATCCATCCATGGATCCATCCATCCATCCATCATCCATCCATCCATCCATCCATCCATCCATCCATCCATCCATCATCCATCCATCCATGGATCCATCCATGGATCCATCCATCCATCCATCATCCATCCATCCATCCATCCATCCATCCATCCATCCATCATCCATCCATCCATCCATCCATCCATCCATCCATCCATCCATCCATCATCCATCCATCCATCCATCCATCCATCCATCCATCATCCATCCATCATCCATCCATCCATCCATCCATCCATCCATCCATCATCCATCCATCCATCCATCCATCCATCCATCCATCCATCATCCATCCATCCATCCATCCATCCATCCATCCATCCATCATCCATCATCCATCCATCCATCCATCCATCCATCCATCCATCCATCCATCATCCATCCATCATCCATCCATCCATCCATCCATCCATCCATCCATCCATCCATCATCCATCCATCCATCCATCCATCCATCCATCCATCCATCATCCATCCATCCATCCATCCATCCATCCATCATCCATCCATCCATCCATCCATCCATCCATCCATCCATCCATCCATCCATCCATCATCCATCCATCCATCCATCCATCCATCCATCCATCCATCCATCCATCCATGGGCTGATCCCGCTCCAGGGTAGGGATGGGACTCTTTGGGGTGTGCTGGGATCTTGGTGGCTCCAGGAAAATGGGGCTGGGGCTAGAATCTGGGAATCTTGGAACACTTTGGGTTGGAAGAGCCCTTAAAGCCCATCCCAGCACACTTCCCACTATCCCAGCCTGCTCCAGACCCCATCCAACTTTTCCTTGGGCACTTTGGGCATTCTGGGGTGGCCACAGCTCCTCCGGGAATTCCATCCCAAGCTCCCCTTTCCCAGCAGGAATCCATCCCTCTGCACCTTATCCTGACCCCTCTCCCGCTCTCCTGGCGCTTTTCCAGGATCTGAATCCTCTCACTGCTGCTCCCGTCTCCTTCCAGGCCTCCAGCTGATGCATCCCAAGCATCCGGCTCCGGGAAGAGCGCGGAGCCGGCGGATCCGGGCGCGCTGGTGGGTGGCCTACACGCTCCTGCACAACCCCTCGCTCACCGCTTCCCGAAAAACCGCGCTGGCCGATCCCGCAGCCAACGGCGCCCAGCTCGGCGTTCCCAGGCCCTGAGTTCCCAGGAATCCCATCCCATCTTCCATCTCCCATCCCTCAGTTTCGGATGCTTCCTACGCCCTTTCCCAGCCTCCGGACTCTCTCCGAGGGTTTATCCCTAAATCTGTGCCGAGCCACTCCCGAGCTCCAGAGGCGACATCTCTGAGCCCAGCCTGGATGGAGCTGAGCCAAGGAAAATGCTCCCAGCATCCCAAAAATATTTTGGGATTCACTCCTGCAGCCAGCCTGGTTCTCAGCCACTTTTCCAGCATGGGACAATTCCCAGGGAACTGGAAGAGGAGCTCGGAGGGATCCCCAGCCGGCCAAAGGAATTCTCAACCACCAGGAATTACCCTGGGAGCTCCACGTGGGAGAAAATTCCCATTCCCAGCTTCTCCCTTCCCGATCCTGTCTCCATTTGGGCTCCACATCCACTCCCGGGACGTTTTTTTCCCTGATTTTTGAAGGATCAAATCCCACCCTGCTCCCTGTCCTCTTCCATTCCTGGTTTTGTGGCAATCTCGGGGTTTTCCAGGGCTGGGATCCATGGAAAACCTCGCTGGGAAGTGCAGGGGAAGGAGAATAAATGGATACCTCATTCCTACTCCTGGGATGTGCAGTTTTCCTTGGATATTCCCCCTTCCAGCAGGATTTGGGACCACCCCAGCCCCAAATCCAGGGAATGGTTGGGATGACCTTGCCCAGCAGAGATTTCAGGGATCTGCTCCAGCCGGGAATGTCGGGATCTGATCCGTGATCCCGCTTTAGGGCGGTTTTATGGGAAAACCGCTCCCTTCACGTTCCCAAAGCTTTGGGAAGGGTGGGAATGGGAACGGGGAATTCTGGGGATAAAACACCATCGAGATGGGAATGAGGTGGTGCTGGATCACCTCTTCCTGCTCTTAAATCCCGAAATTCCTGACTTTTTGAGCTGGAATGAGCAGGCTCCTGGTGGATCCCAAATACTCCAAGATTCCCTTGGGAATTCTCAGCCCACCCGCATGGAGATGCCGGATCATGCTGGGATTTCCTTGGAAGTGGCCAGAGCTGCTCTCTGAAGGATCCCAGGGACCCCATTCCCTCCCTCTGGAATGTTCCCAGCACCCTCAGGACAGTTTGGGGGCACTGGGGGTGATTCCCATGCTTTGGGGTTTCCTTGGAGCATCCCCTCCCTTTTCCCAGGATTCCCCCCCAGCCCATCCCAATCCCGGCAGCTCCAAAGGCAGCCTAAAACCCCTTTAGAAAATCCCTTTAAAAATCCCTTTAAAAATCCCAAATATCTCCAAAATATCTTTTTAAAATCCCAAAAATCTCTAAAATCCATTTAAAAATCCCTAAAATCTGTGGCAGCTCCGTGCTACAGGCGGGGCTGAATTTTGGGATCAGTTTCCAGAGCCCCACCCAAGGCTCCCTGGAGATCAATGGAATTTGTGTGTTTTTCGGGATAGCAGCAGTGCCCTGGGCGGGATTTGGGAATTTCTTCCCCTTCCTGTTTCTTCCCGGCTCGTCTGGAAACCCCAAACCTGCATCGTGCCCCCTTTCCCAGCTGGAATTTCGGGAATCATCCTGGGTCCCACTATTCCCAGGGATAAAATGGAGTTTAAAAGTCAGATCCCGTGAAATGAACCCAAAACTTCCATTGGGGTCACGGTTTTTATCCCACAGTGGGAAAAATTTGTGGGAATCCAAGAGCTCCCCACAGAGACCTCGGCTGCCCTTTCCCTAAAATCCCTCTGGATAAGGAATTTTGGTGCTGGAGAGCTCCAGGCTGTGATTTTGGGGTCAATTCCATTCCCAGGCAGCTGCAGGGGGGGGATTTTGGGATATCCCAGGTTTTTGGGGGTTCCTTCCAGGTTTGGGGTGCGGGGAACAGGGAAATTTGGGAGTCTTGGGATGCTCCAGAACTGGGAAGGTTTTGGGGATTCTCAAGCACTGGGAAGGATTTGGGATAGCTGGGAATCACAGAAGTGTCCCCTGATCCGGGAGGGTTGGGGACAATCTGGGGGAGCCCAGGAGCCGCCGTCTCAGGGAATTTTGGGATTTTGGGATGCACAGACCAAGCGAAGCCCAGCTGGTTTAGATAAAAAAAAGGAGTTTATTCAAGGTGTTTATAAAAAAGTAATTATTAATTCAAGGTATTTATTAAAATTGTTTCCTTATTACAGGTGTTTATGATGGGTATTTCTTAATTAAAGGCATTAATTAAAGGCATTAATTAAAGGCATTAATTAAAGGCATTTATTGCTGTCCCTACAGGGCGTTACAAGGCCTGGGGGCTGCAGGGTGTGCCCAGATCCCACTGGGAATTCCGGTGCTGTTTCCCAGTCCAGGGGCCATGGACATCCCCAAAATCCCCCGAGGGTTTCCCGGGACACCCAGAGAAGGAATATTTGTCCCACTGGGAATTCTGGAGCACTCGGGGAATGTTTATGGCTTCAAGGCAGCTCAGTTTCTCTGCTGTTCCCAATCTTTCCCCCATTCCCACTGGGAATGCTTTGGGAATCTTTGGCTCAAGCCTGGTGGGTCCAGCCCAGATGGGTTTTTGGGATGAGGGTCAGGGGGTTTTTGGGATTCCTGCAGCATTCCAAGGCCTTGGAGGTGCTCGGAATGTTCCTACAGGGATAAAACCAGTGAATTTATTCCCGATCCAAGGCTGTGGGTCCAACCCAATCTTCTGTCCCATCTGTGTCCCCCAGGACCCCATTTCCAGGGATTTTATCCTTGGATCCCTCCCCGGTGGCAGCCATGGGTGGCTCTGGGGCGGGATTGTCACCACTGTCACCTCCTGTGGCCGCTTCAGATCTGGGCAGGGAGAAAGGCGGGAAGTGGGGACAGCCGGGAATTGGTGGCAGATCCCGGCTGGATCCAGGCTGGATCCGCCCCACGTTCCCTGAGTTCCTCCAGGAATGGGAACGGCAAGGGCTGGAGCACCCACCCCTGTGGTGGCCCCGTCGGGCTCCGGAGCGCTCCCGGATGCCAGAAGCTCAGCAAAGGCACTACGAGAGGAAAAACTACGGAAAAAACGGGAATCCCGAGGTGCCGCTCGCCCTTCACCAGAGCAGCGGCCCCAGAGCCAGCAGCAGAATTCCCAGGTGGAATTCCCAGGCTCCCGCGCCGCTCCGGGCCTGGCCGGACACGCGGTAGACGATGACCAACTTCTCGCCCATGCCAGAGGGGTCCAGCTCGTCCCCCTTGGCGCAGCTGTGCCCGCCGGGGTGCCCGGCCTGGGGGTCATCGCGGGGCAGCTCCTCGGCCGGGTTGGCCGAGCCGGCCAGCGCCACATTGACAGACACGTCCCTTGTCCCCACGTCGTTGACCGCCACGCAGGTGTAGGTGCCCTCATCCTCCTTGCCGAAGTCGGGGATGGCCATGGTGCCGTTCTTGAAGGCCAGGAAGCGCTGCTGCCGCCCGGCCTTGGCGCCGCCGTCCCGCGCCACCGTGGGCCCGTGGATGTCCACGCGGCGTTTGGCCGTGCGGATCTGCCAGCGGATCTCCGGCGGGGGGCTGCCGGCCACGCTGCAGTGCAGGGTCAGCGTCAGCCCGTCCCGAGGGCCGGCCGCGGCCGGGCCGGACAGGTAGGTGAGCTGGGCCGAGGGCGGCACGCAGAGCGCGCCGGGGATGTCGGTGACCGGCCGGCCCCGCAGCCGCGCCGGCGAGGCGCACAGCGTGGAGCCGGCCCTGGAGAGCACCACCGAGGTGTCGTGCACCCACTCCTTGAGCCAGAAGAGCTTGCAGGAGCAGTTGAAGGGGTTGTGAAAGAGCTGCAGCTGCGCCAGCGCCGGCAGCCCCTCGAAGGTGCCGCGGGCCAGCGTGGCCAGCTCGTTGTCGTTGAGCCAGAGCGAGCGCAGCTCCCGCAGGCCGGCCAGGGCCCCGCGGGGCACGGCGGCCAAACGGTTGTTGCTGAGCTTGAGGATCTGCAGTGCGCTGAGGTTGCGCAGGTCCTGCCAGGGGAAATCCGCCAGCCGGTTGTGGCTCAGGTCCAGGTTCTTGAGGTGCGGCAGGGCCGCGAAGGTGCCGGGCTCCACCGAGGAGATGTGGTTGTAGCCCAGCCACAGCGACTGCAGCTCGGGCACCTCGGCCAGCGAGGCGCGGCCCAGGCGGCCCAGGCGGTTGGCGGAGAGCGTGAGGATGGTGACATTTGGGGACAGGCCCCGCGGGACGTCCCGCAGCTCGCGGTAGGCGCACTCGGCCAGCAGCCGCCCGTTCTTCTTGGTGGAGCAGGAGCACGGCGCGGGACAGGCCAGGCCTGGGGACAGCAGAGTCACCAGCACCAGGACGCCCAGCAGCGGCCTCATCCTTGCGTCCTGCCGGGGACAGAGACGGGAATGAGCCCGGCCAAAAAGCCGGGATGGGAAACAATTCCAGCTGGCAAAAGCGGTTTGGGAGATTCCCTAAATCCCGGCCTGAGCAGGGGAGCTCCCCCTTGAGCTCGTCCTTCCCCCTCTGGAAAACCTTTTCCGGGTTTGGGATGAAACATTGTTTGGGATGAGGAGCGAGGGCCGGGGGGTTCCGGGTTCCTCCCGCTGAGCTAAGGAGGAACAGAGCCACCGCAGCTCTTTCCCAACCAGCCTTCCCATAAATCACGGAATTTTCGGGATTTCCAGCGGGCTCGCAGACCGTGTCATGGAAAAAACCCGGCGCCTTCTCTCAGCCAGGGGCTGTGGGGTCCCCGTGGCCGCTGGAATTCTTGGGAAGGGAATTTTTCCCGACTTAACTCCTCATTCCCCTCTCGGTGACTTTTCCAGGGCACTCCAGAGGTTCGTTCCCGCTCGGAATTCCCAGCAGCTGGCAGCCAGACCCCTTTGTCTGAGCCTCGCAGGCAAATTCCCCTGCCCTCCGTTCCCAGCCCTGCCATTCCCGGCGGGAATTTCTCGGGAATAAACCCCACCGGGATCTGAGGGGTGCCAAAGGCGCCCCGCTGGCTCTGGGGGAGCTCCGGGTGACATTTTGGGGTGCCCAGGGAGGGACAGACCCCATCTCCCATGAACTGGGGAGAGCAGTGCCGCAGTTTTGTCCCTCCTGGAGCTCCGGGTTGCATCCCACCCCTTTTCCAGAGCCCCCCGGGGCTCCCCCGCCGCCTCCCGGCGCATTCCAGAGCCGTGAATAACCGCCCTGCCTCCTTCCTTCCCTCCTTTCCCGGAGTTTGTTCCCGATTTTTTCCCGGTTTTCCCCCGCTCCAGCCCCGCTCCCCGGGCCCGCGCCCCCGCCCCGTCACCGCCGGTGGAGCCCCGGTGTCCCCGCTCCGCTGGACTCGGTCCCGCCGCTCCCGGGCCCTCCTCGGCTTCTCCTCCTCCTCCTCCTCCTGCTGCTGCTGCTGCTGCTCCTCCCGGCCCGTCCCCTCCCCGTCCCCCGGGCCCGGATTGTTTTCCATGGCACCGACCCGCGCCCGCCCGCGGGGCCCGTCCTCGGCTCCTCCAAAATCCCCTAAAACCCGTTAGCACACGACCCTGAGCCCCAAATCCCCTAAAAAACCGTCACCCCAATTCCCTGGCCCCCAAAATCCTGCCAAACCACATCAACCCACACCGCGGACCCCAAAAGTACCCTAAAACCCGTTAGCACACACCCCTGAGCCCAAAACCCCCTAAAAAACCGTCACCCCCAATTCCCTGCCCTCCAAAATCCCCTAAAACCCATTAGCACACACCCGTGAGACTCAAAATCTTCTGAAAAAACATTATCCCAAATCCCCGTCCCCCAAAATGCCAAAATGCCCCAAAAACCCTGTCACCCTACACCCCTGCCCCCCAAAGTCCCCTAAAACCCTGTCACCCCATATCCCTGCCCCCCCAAAATCCCCTAAAAACCCATTACCCGATTCCCTGTACCCCAAAATCACCTAAAACCCATTACCCCAATTTCCTATACCCCAAAATGTCTCCAAACCCCGTCCTCCCACACCCCTGTCCCCAAAATCCTCTAAAACCCCATTACCCCAATTCCCTGTACCCCAAAATAACCTGTCACCCCAATTCCCTGCCCCCCCAAAATCCCCCCAAACCCCGTCACCCCAATTCCTTGCCCCCAAAATCTCCTACAACCCCATCACCCCAAATCCCTGTCCCCCAAGAGCCCCTAAAACCCCATTACCCCAAATCCCTGCCCCTAAAATCCTACAAAACCCAGTACCACAATTCCCTGTCCCCCAAAATCTCCTAAGACTCCATCACCCCACACCCCAGTTCCCCAAAATCCCCCAAAACTCCACCCACCCCACACCTCTGCCCCCCCAAATCCCCCAAAATTTCATCCCTTCCAAACCCTTGACCCACACAATCCCCCAAAACCGCGTTTGGGGTCAGGCTTTGGGGACACAGGGTGGGGACAGGGCTTGGGGTCAGGGAGTGGGGACAGGGTTTGGGGTCAGGCTTTGGGGTCAGGCTTTGAGAACAGGAGGTGAGAACAAGGTTTGGGGTCAGGCTTTGGGGACAGGAAGTGGGGACAGGGTTTGGGGACAGGGTTTGGGGACAGGGAGTGGGGCCACAGGGTGGCAGGGTGACCCCACAGAGGGGTTGTGGGGCCAGGGCTGGGTCAGGAGGGAGGGGAAAATTCCCAAATTCGGGGATGGCACCCAGGGATGACACCAGGGGTGGCACCTGGGGATGTCCCCACTGCCACCTCCTCGTGTCCCTGTGGAGAATTCCCAATAAAAGGTTGGAAAATTTGGATTGTAGGGATTTCATCCCCCAGATCCCACAAGGGAATGAGAACGGTCCCTGTTCACCCCAAACTGGTCAAACTGGGACATTCCCAACTGGTGAAATTGGAACATTCCCAACTGCTCAAACTAAGAATTCCCTACTGGTCAAACTGGGAATTCCCAACTGGTGAAACTGGGATATCCCAAACTGGTCAAACTGGGGCATTCCCAACTGCTCAAACTGGGGCATTCCCAACTGGTCAGACTGGGACATTCCTGACTGGTCAAACTGGGAATTCCCAACTGGTCATAATGGGACATTCTCAAGTGGTCAAACTGGGACATTCCAACTGCTCAAACTAAGAATTCCCTACTGGTCAAACTGGGAATTCCTGACTGGTCAAACTGGGAATTCCCGACTGGTCAAACTGTGACATTCCCAACTGGTCAAACTGGGAAATTCCCACTGCAGGGCTGGAATTCTCCACTCATTCCAGCCGTGGGGATAAAACCAGAGGATTTTTGGGAATTCTGAGCACTCCATGGATGCTTTGACCATTCCCAGCAGGAATTTTTTCCAGGAAAAATGCAAATCCCCACCGCCCATTTATTCCTGGCCTCCTGGAGAGCAGCAAATCCCGGCCCCATCCCGGATTCCTGGGAATCCACAGTTCCCTAATTAAAGGCAGCTGGAATGATTGTTCTTTTCCATTCCTGCCGTGACTCCCAAGCACGACACTCAATTATGGGAATATCAACAATTATTGGAATATCCACAATTATGGAAATGTTCACAATTATGGAAATATTCACAATTACGGGAAAGTCAGCAATTATGGAAATATCCATAATTAATTATGGGAATGGCAACAATCGCGGGAATATGCACAAATAATTATGGGAATAGCAACAATTATGGGAATGTCAACAAAGATGGGAATATCCAGGCTCTGCCAGGCAGATCCGAACACCTGGAGCAGCCTCGGACTCTCGGGGTTTGGGCGATTTTGGGGGAATTTGTGGGGGGATTCGGGAGGGATTTGGGGAATTTTTGCCCTGGAGAAAGGAATGTTGGATCGCCGGGGGGGGGATTTCACTGGTGGGATGGGATTGGGAGCAGAAATCCTGCGGGAATTTTGGGATGAGTGCTGGGACCCCCTAAGGATCGAGGTGACACCATCAGGGAGAGGAGTTTGGGGAGAAAAAAGGCCAAAAAAGGCGAGGTTTGGAATGTTTTTTACAAAAAAAAAAAAAAAAAAAAAAAAAAAAAAAAAAAAAACAGGTGGAGATTGTAGAAATTCCATCAAAAATTAAATATACTACAGATAAAATGATAAATAAAAGATATCTAAAATGACAGAAATCATATCTAAAATGATAAAAACATATCTAAAAGAATAGAAAGCATATCTCAAATTATATTAAAATGATAGAAATTATGATTAAGATGATAGAGAATGATCTGGAAAATGACAGAAAATGATCCATAAAACGATGGAAAACACATCCGTGGGATGTTTCCTTGCTCCAGCGGATTCCGATGCTCACCGGGAGAAAATGGAATTCCTTTTTTTTTTCCTCTCCGGGGTGAATTTATAGGGAAGATTTAATGGATTTGGGCGATTCCGTTCTCACGCAAACGCGATTTCCGCGCCTGCTTTATGGCCGGAAAAAATGAATTGATGTTTTTACGATATTAAAAAACGTGTAAAACACATAAAAGGAGGCGGCTGTGGCGGTGCCACCTCCTGGCTGTCCCCTCCCCGCCCTGGGGACAAAATCCCGGTTTTTCCCCCCCCAAGCACGGAGGCGGCTCCACTTTCAATCCCTTTTATTGACTCGTCACGGACAGAAGCGCGCAGAGAAGGCGCCCGCGGCTCTCCGCGGCACCGGGGCCAGCGGGGCCGGCGCCCACCGTGGCCACCGCGGCGACCTCGGCCCGGGCTCGGGGCGCGTCTGCGGCTCACACACTTGGCTACAAGGCTACTCTACCCAAAACACACCGAGGGGACGGGACGGGGCCGGGAACCGGGAACTGGGGACCGGAGATCCGGGAACAGGGAGTCGGGGATGGAGGACCGGGGATCGGGGAGCCCCCGGCGCCTCGGGGCGCGGAGCTGTCCCGGCGAGCCCGGTGCTGAACGGGGAGAACGGGACCCACCGGGAACGGGAGCAGCAGGGACCGGGGAGAACCGGGACCCACCAGGAACGGGAGCAGCAGGGACCGGGGAGAACCGGGACCCACCGGGAACGGGAATGGTGGGGACCGGGGAGCACCAATATCCATCGGGGGCTGGAGAGAACCGCCCGGGAGCGGCG
Source organism: Molothrus ater (assembly GCF_012460135.2). Lineage (NCBI taxonomy): Eukaryota > Metazoa > Chordata > Aves > Passeriformes > Icteridae > Molothrus > Molothrus ater. Next base: position 3,217,273 of record NC_050490.2, on the reverse strand, counting down.
GGGACCGGGAATGTCGGCACACACCGGGGCGAGGGGAGCATCGCCCGGGAGTGCCAGGGACCGAGGAGCCCCGGGATCCGTCGGGAAGCGGGAAAACCACCCGGGAGTGGCGGGGACCGGGAGTGGCGGGGACCGGGAATGTCGGCACCCGCCGGGGAAATTCGGGATGCGCCGGAGCGCGGCGGGGACAGCTCCGGGCTCGGCAGGAGAGAACCGGGGAGCAGAGGGGACTCACCGGGCACCGAGAAGCGGCGGGGACTGAACCGATTCCAGCAAAGAGAATTTGGGGCTATCGGGCTTTTTTTGCTTTTAGCCGTTTTCTCGGGGTTTTTTCGTTTTTTTTCCTCGGAGGGGAAAGCGAACCCGGGGCTGGCGGGCGGCGGAGGGAGGCGGGGGAGAGGGAATCGTTGCTGCCGCCGAGCCGGCAGCGAGCACCGCCGGTGCCCGAAATGGAAACGAAATCGTGGGAGGCTCATCCCGGGGGCACCGGGCGAGAGGAGAAGGGGGGGAGGAGGAGGGGCAGGAGAGGCGGGGATGGCTCCGCTCGCTCCCGGAGGTTTTTCCCCGGGCGGAGCGGGGGGTGGGAGCGGGGGCAGGGGGATGCGGGGGGCTCAGCGGGGCCGCTGCCGGTAGTTGCCGTTGATCTCCGGCGAGATGGTGACGGCCTCGGCGCCCAGCGGCAGCTTGTCGCTGTACTCGGAGCGCACCTCGAACTCCTCGGCGCCGCCCTTGGACTGCGACTCCGCCATGGAGCTGGCGGCCACGCTCTCCTCCCGCTCCAGCTCCGCCGCGCCTTCCCCCTCCCTCCCGCGCCGCCACCGCGCTCCTTCTTCATCCCCCGCCTCCTCCTCCTCCTCTTCCTCCTCCTCCTCGGCCTCGGCCTCGCCGGGACCGAAGTTCTTCTCGGACTCCAGGTAGGAGGCGCGGGGGTCGAAGTCGGCGGCCATGCGCTTCTCCATCTGGTCGGGGTTCTGCGCCTTCATGATCAGCTTGTAGGGCTTGGCCTGCAGCTTGGCGAGCAGGTGGCACCACGTGGCGCCCAGCAGCGGCAGCGTGGCCAGCAGCAGCAGGAAGATGCTGACCACCACGATGATGATGAGCGACGGGATCTCCTTCTTGGTGGTGAACACCACCTGCACCCGGCACTCCTCGCCCGGCGAGCTCAGGCACACCGAGTAGTTGGTGCCGGGGCTCAGGCCCTGGAACCAGTACGAGTTCACGCCGGCCTCGATCTGCGACCACTGCAGCAGGGCGTGGCCCTGGCGGCCCTGCTGGCACAGGTAGAGCACGCCCAGGTGGCCCCCGCCGGGCTGGGTGGGTGTCAGCTGCACTCGGGCGTCGCGCTCGGCCACGTCCAGGGCGATGACGCCCAGCTCGAAGCTGTGCCGCTTGAAGTCGCCGCTCTGGTTGAAGGCGTGGTTGGAGATGTACTTGGAGCCGCCCGCCGAGGCCCCGCACTTCTTCTCCAGCCCTGGCGGCTCCAACGGGACCCGGCCCCGGCCCTCAGGCTCCGGCCCCGCCGCCGAGCCGGGCCGGCTCTGCCGGGTGGGGCCCAGCGCTTTGCCCCTCTCCTCCGGGGTCAGCACGCTGTTCCTGGCCGCCTCGGTGCCGGGTTTCTTGTCGCCCGCCTGCCCCTTTCCGCCCAGCGGGTCTCCCCCGGGCACCGGCGGGTATTTCTGCGGGCCCGCCACCGCCACGCTGACCGAGGAGTGGTTGCTGCCCACCTCGTTGGTGGCCACGCAGGTGTAGGTGCCCTCCTCGCGCTTGCTCAGGTGCGGGATCACCAAGGTGCCGTTCTTGAACGCCACGAAGCGCTCGGGCTCCGGCCGCGGCTCCTCCTTGGCCGCGCTCTCCGGGCCGCTCCCGCCCAGCTCCAGGCTCTGGCCGGCCGTGCGGATCTTCCAGCGCAGCTCGGGCGGCGGCGAGCCGCTGGCGGCGCAGTGCAGGCTCAGCGTGAGCCCGTCGGGCAGCCCGGCCGCGTCCAGCTCGGGCCACTGGGTGATGCTGACGGCGGGCGCGGCGCAGCGCAGCTCGGGCAGCTTGGCCAGCGGCACGCCGCGCAGGCGCTCGGGCAGCGCGCAGGCGATGGAGTCCTTCTCGGGGATGGAGATGAGCGTGCTCTCCATCCAGCGCTTCAGCCACTGCAGCGCGCAGGAGCACTCGAAGGGGTTGTTGTAGATCTGCAGGTGCGACAGCGAGCCCAGCGAGTCGAAGATGCCCTCGGCCAGCGTGGCGAAGCGGTTGTTGTTGATGCGCAGGGAGCGCAGGTCCTTGAGCGTGCGGAAGGCGTCGGGCGGCACCAGCGCCATGCGGTTGTTGTTCATCTTGAGCAGCTGCAGCGCGCTCAGGTTGCGCAGGTCCCGCCAGGGGAACTCCACGATCTGGTTGTGGCTGATGTCCAGGTTCTTGAGCTGCGCCAGCACGGCCAGCGCGCCGGGCTCGATGGTGGCGATCTCGTTGTGCGCCAGCCACAGCGAGCTCACCTGGGTCACCTCGGCGAAGGCGCCGCGGGGCAGCGAGCTGATCTTGTTGGCCGACAGGCTCAGCGTGGTCACGTTGGAGGGCAGCCCCGCGGGCACGGCCTGCAGCTCCTTGTAGGCGCAGTCGGCGAACTGGTGCGCGTACTTGTCCACGCAAGCGCAGGGCTCCGGGCACGCCCGGCCCGAGCCCAGCAGGGCCGCCAGCAGCAGCGCCAGCAGCGGGGCCATGTCCCCCTGGCAGGGGACAGCGCGGGGCTCAGCGCCAGCGCGCCCCGGCCCCGCCCGGCGGCGGGAGGTGGAGGCGGCGGGGCCGCGCCCCATTGTCTGTGCCCGGCTCCCCCCGGCTGCCGCCCGCTGCCGCCCGCGCATCCCCTCCTCGCCCTCGCCCCCGCTTTCCTCCCCTTCCCGTCGGCTCTTCCCACCCTTCTCGCTCTCTATTTCTCGGCTCAGTCAGGTTTTTCCTTCTCTCTCCCCTGGACGGTTCTTCCCACCCTTCTCACTCTCTATTTCCCGGCTCAATCAGGTTTTTCCTTCTCTCTCCCCTGGCCGGTTCTTCCCACCCTTCTCACTCTCTATTTCTCCGCTCGATCAGGTTTTTCCTTCCCCCTTTCCCAGCCTTCCCACCCTTCTCACTTTCTTTTTCCCGGCTCTATCAGGCTTTTCCTCCCCCACTCACCCCCACCTCGCAATAACCAACTAATTAACCTCCATTTTCTTTATCCTCTGCTTTCATCTCTCCTTCCCCAATTATTTCTTTCGCTTCCCTCTCCTCTCCCTTCCCTCCAGCTCTCCCCTCCCTCTCTCTCCCCCGTCTCTCCCTACTTCATCCCCGCCCTATTCCCCCTCTCCTGTCCCCCTGTCCCCCTGTCCCCCGCCACTCACCCTCTCCTAGGTGCCTCTCCGCCACCCTCAGCCCTTCCCGGCGCTCCTCATCCTCCTCCTGCCAGCCGGACGAGGGGCGGGGGGACCGGGGGGACCCCGCCCGCTGCCCCCGCGCCTGCCGGGGCTGAGCTGCGAGCGGCGGCGGGGCCGTGCGGGCTCTGGGCTGCCGAGGCACAGCGAGAGGCAGCGATTTGCATTTCTGCCAGCCTCCCCCTCCGCCCGCCCGCCCGCCACCCCCTTCCTTCTCCCAGCCCACCACCCACCCACCCACCCACCCACCCCCGCGGCCGCTCCCGCACCGCCGGTACCCCCGAAAATACAGAAATATCCCCCCCAAAAAGCGGAGCCGCCGGTGCTATTCGGCCCGCGGGCGTTCTCCGCCGCTCGGCCGCTGCTGTGCGGTTCCCCCGGAGCGGCGGCGATGCCGTCGGGGCGCGGGTCCCCCCGTCCCGCCCGCTCATCCCTCGGAGGATGGAGGAAAAGCAGGTGGGAGCCTCCCGTGCCGCAATTCCCGATCCACGCGGGAATTCCAGCGGCGATGCCGGCCCGTGCGGGCGCTCAGCGCGCCTTGAGCCCGTCGGGAGGACGGGGACGGGAGCGGGGGGGACGCTGCTCCCGCATCCCGCCCCCGGAGCGTTCCCCCGGGGAAAAGCGGGAGCCGGGGAGCGCGGTGCGCCCCGAGCCCCGGGCGGGAACCATCGACCCGGGCAGGGATCGATCCCGCCCCTCCCGCTCCCGAGCCCGCTCCCGCCGTCCCCGCCCCGCGGCGAGAGGGCGAGAGGCCAGGGCCGGGGGGCGCGGCGGGGACGCGGGCGGCGAGCGGCTCCAACCGGGGTCGCCGACACGGCTGAGTCGCGACAGAGAGCGGCCCCGCCCCAAGCTGTGCCTGCCGGCAACAGTGCCCGTTCCCAGGAATGGATGGATGGATGGATGGATGGATGGATGGATGGATGGATGGATGGATGGATGGATGGATGGATGGATTATGGATGGATGGATGGATGGATGGATGGATGGATGGATGGATGGATGGATGGATGGATGGATGATGGATGATGGATGGATGGATGGATGGATGGATGGATGGATGGATGATGGATGGATGATGGATGGATGGATGGATGGATGGATGGATGGATGGATGGATGGATGATGGATGCGTGGATCCATGGATGGATGGATGGATCCATGGATCCATGGAGGGCATAGATCCGTTTCCACCCCCACACCAGATTTATTCCATTATTTTCCTATCCTGTTTCTCCCTCTCCCTGTCCTCAGTCCCTTTTCCTCAGTGTTCATTTGGGAATTTATTGATGGGTCCAGGAATTACTGATCACATCCCATTGGGATCATCAATGTCATCCCAGCAGAGCCATTCAAAGCCCTAAAAACACCTGGAAAATGGGATTTTCCTGGTATGGAAGGGAAATTTGGGACAGTGGGACTTTTGTGGAATTTTTAGACATATTTTTCCAGGATTTGGGGTTTTTGGGAGCTGTTCTGCCCTTCTGGAAGTGCCAGCCCCATTTTTTGGGATGGATGAGCTTTGGGGCAGGATCAGGGCAGGGAAAAGCTCATCCCAATCCCACAGCCCGGGAGTGTGGGAATAACATCCTGGATCCTTTGGGATCTCTGCTGGATTGGGAACAATGTCCTTGATCCTTTAGGACTGCTGCTGGGTCAGGAATAATGTCCTGATCCTTTGGGGTCGCTGCTGTGGGATTGGGAATCATGCCCTGGATCCTTTGGGATCGCTGCTGTGGGATTGGGAATCATGCCCTGGATCCTTTGGGATTGCTGCTGTGGGATTGGGAATCATGCCCTGGATCCTTTGGGGTCGCTCCCTTCCCACCCTTCTCCCTCTTTTCCGTCCCCTCTCCCATCCCCTCCCTGCCCTCCCCCCCGGCCCAGCAGTGCCACCACCCGGGGGTGACCGAGGGACCTTTGGGGGGACACGTGGGGGGTCCGGGTGGGCGCGTGACCAATGGCAGTGTGACAATGGCAGTGACACCGTGTCCGTGTCCCCAGTGTCACCGTGTCACAGTGTCACCGTGTCACCGTGTCACTGTCGCAGGAGCAGTGTCACACGTATCTGTGTCACAGGGTCACCGTGTCAGTGTCACAGGGTTGGTGTCCCCAGTGTCACAGGGTCAATGTCGCCAATGTCACACGTGTCAGTGTCACAGTGTCACAGTTGTCAGTGTCCCCAGTGTCACCAAGGTCACATGTGTGTCACAGGGCCAGTGTCACACGTGTCAGAGTCACCAGTATCACCATGTCGGTGTCACAGGGTCACCGTATCAGTGTCACAGGGTCAGTGTCACCATGTCGGTGTCACCAGTGTCACCATGTCAGTGCCACACATGTGAGTGTCACAGCATCAGTGTCACACGTGTCAGTATCACCAGTGTCACCGTGTCAGTGTCACACGGCCAGTGTCACGGGGTCAGTGTCACGGGGTCAGTGTCACCAGTGTCACACGTGTCAGTGTCCCAGGGTCGGCGTCCCCGTGTCCCCAGAGCAGCGCCAGCCCGCGGGCTGTGCAAGGGGGACACCTGGTGGTGGCACTGCCTTGTCACAGCCAGCGCCGCTCGGCGACACCGCCCGCGCCCCGCCACTGCCACCCAGTGCCACCCGCATGGGACAGAATTTTATCCCAGAGCAGCTTTATTGAGGGGAGACATAAAAAAACTGGGATTTTAAACCCTCATTACACCAGGAAACCGACCCCAAAACCAATCCCAATTCCAATCCCAAGGAATTCCCTGCTCCAAGTGCTGATGGGGAATCCCAGAGGGGATCCCACCCCTGGGATCATCTCCCCACCTTTGGGGGGACTCGGGAACGGGATCCACCGGCACGGATCCCAACTCCCATCCCAAATTTTATTTTGGGATCAACTCAGACAGGATTTAAGAGGAAAACAACATTCCCAGGAAACCTCAAAGCTTTGAAGGGGAGATCCCAGCAGATCCAGGTGGGATTTGGGGCCACTCCAGCACACCAGAGCTCAGTCCAGGAATAAATTTGGGATTGGCCAAGAAGAGGAAAGTCCAAGCAGAAATCTGGGAATGGGAGGCCAGGAATTGTGGGATGAGGCTGGAGGATCCCGTGGGATGTCAGCACGGAGGCGGCTCCGGTGTCACCGTCACCACCACGGTGTCCTCGTCGCTGTCGTCCGAGCTGCAGATGATGATGCTGCCGCCCTCTGCAAGGGAAATCCCAAAATTCCAGATCCCACGGGATCAACGTTCCTGAGCTTTGCACCAGGAACCAACCAGAGCATGGGGGCAACCCCTGGAATGGTGGTGACTACGTGGATCCTGAATTCCATGGATCCCCCACCCCATGGATCCTTCACTCCATGGATACTGAATTCCACAGATCCCTCATCCCATGGATCCTTCATCCTACAGATCCCTCATCCCAATGATCCCTCATCCCATGGATCCCTCATCCCACAGAGTCCTGAACACAAGGAAACTTCACCTCATGGATCCTTCACTCCATGGATGCTGAATTCCATGGATACCTCATCCCATGGACCCCTCATCCCATGGACCCCTCATCCCATGGATCCTTCACCCTATGGATCCTTCACCCTATGGATCCTTCATCCCATGGATCCCTCACCCCATGGATCCTTCACCTCATGGATCCTTCACTCCATGGATGCTGAATTCCACAGATTCCTCACCCCATGGATCCCTCACCCCACAGATCTGGATCCTTCCCATCCTTGGCCAAGATTCCCATGGAATGGGGGCGCAGAAAGGCCGGGAATGATCCCATGGGATGAGGAAAAGCGGGATAGCAGGGACGGTGACATTCCCACCTGTGTCACCGGCACGGACGCAGTTGTGCCGTGACGTGGAGGGGCCGGGCTCCGTCTCGAATTCCCACTGGGATTTGGAATGGCTGGGGCCTGGCTCGTGGTCACATTCCAGCTTCAGGATTTTGGGAGACACCTGGCTGCCCCTCTCCATGCTGGGCAGCATCCGCTTCTTCCAGCAGGGGAGCGGGAGAGGCTGGAAAAGCGGGATTGGGATTGGGGTGGCATTGGGGTGGGATTGGAGTTGGGATTGGGGTGGCATTGGGCTGGGGTTGGGATTGGGATTGGGGTTGGGATCAGGATTGGGGTGGGATTGGGGTGGGATTGGGATGCCAGTGGATCTCACCTGGATGGGATGGAGGGACCTCACCTCCTCCACTTGGATCTCCTCCAGGCTGGGGGAGACGCTGCGGGGTTTGGGATGGGTTGGATCCTCTTCCTGCGGGAAGAGCAGGGAGTTAGAATGGACCTGGGTCCCAGTGGAGGGGCGGGAACACCCTCGGGAATGGGGAAACTGAGGCACGGAGGGTTTGGGATGGGCCTGGGGGCTGCTCCTGTGGTCAGTGCCATTCCCCAGGGATGGAGCAGTGCCTGGTGGGATGTGGGAATTAGTGGGTGAGGAAACCCTGGAATACTGGGATGGGGAGGGAAAGGAGAGGTGCAGGTTTGGGATGGGGCAGGAGCACCCCCATGTCTCACCAGGTTGTTCTCCAGGGCCACCTCGACCTCGGGGACATCTGGGGACAGAGAAAACCGGGATGAGACCCCGAGCTGGAGCCTCCAGAGCCAGGAAAATCCCGCCTGGCAGCTCCAAACCCCTTCCCTCCAGATTGGGGTGGCCTCAGGGGCTTGGGAGGCTCCGGGAAGCCGGGAATGAGCGTCCCCAGAGCCACTGGGATCGGGGGGCACCCACAGGGCTCCACAAAAACAACAGAGCAAATCCCAGCTCTGGGGGATGAGGAGCTGGAGCAGGGAAAGGGGGGAGAGGAGGAGGAGAAGAAAAAGAAAAAATGAAGAAAAATAAGGAGGAGGAGGAGAAGAAAGGAGAAGAAGGAGAAGAAGGGGAAGAAGGAGGAGGAAGAGGAAAGGGGGAAGGAGGAGAAGGAGGAGAAGGAGAAGGAGGAGAAGGAGGAGAAGGAGGATCCAGCGCTGTCCCTGCTCACGGAGGGCGCTTTGCAGCCGGCCCAGTCCAGAGCTCCCTCCCCGGCCCGGCCCGGCGCAGCGCTCACCCGGCCGGCCCGTGACGCGCTCCACCAGCGCCCGCAGCCGCGCCCGGCACTCGGCGAAGTCGGGCGGCTCTCGGAGCTCGGGGGGCTCGGGCGGCCGCAGCCGCCGCAGCTCCAGCAGCGCTGCCTTGACGAAGGGCTGCATGTCCATCAGCTCCTGCTCGCCGCCGTAGCGCCCCAGCCTCTCCACCAGCCTCTCGGCCGCCTCCAGCCGCAGCAGCGCGCCCTCGGCTCCGCGCAGCTCCTCCGCCAGCGCGCTCCGCCCGCGCTCCGGCCGCGCCTCCAGCAGCGCCCGCAGCTCCTCGGCCTCGCTCCGCACCAGCTCCTGCAGCCGCTCGGCGCTGGCGCGGACGCGCTCCCGCAGCCGCTCCCGCTGCTCCTCCCGCCGCGCCGCCTCGCCCCGCAGCCGCCCCAGCGCCGCCTCGAAGGAGCGGCGGAGCCGCCGCAGGTCCCGGCGCAGAGAGCGCAGCTCCTCCTGGCGCCGGCGGCTCTCGGCGCGGAGGTCGCGGAAGGGAGCGTGGCGAGTGTCCAGCAGCGCGCACGGACAGCACAGAGCCCGCTCGCAGCGAGGGCAGTAGATGCTGGCAGGGCGACACACGGGTGGCGTCAGGGAGGGGTGGCAGCAGGGACACGCGGGGGGGGCGGGGGTACAGCCCGGAGCTGCTGCGGGATACCGGGATTGGCTCCCGGTTTGGGGGATATGGACACGGGTCAGGGATGGACAGCGAGGGATGGGGGTCAGGGGTGGACAGGGGTCAGGGAGGGACAGGGGTCAGCGACGGACAGGGGTCAGCGATGGACACAGGTCAGTGATGGACAGGGGTCAGCGATGGACAGGGGTCAGGGATGGACACTGGTCGGGATGGACAATGATGGTCAGCAGTCAGGGGTCAGGGATAGACAGGGGTCAGGGATGGAAACCAGTCAGCCATGGTCAGTGATGGTCAGTGGTCAGTGATGGTCAGAGGGCAGGGATGGACAGGGGCCAGGGATCATCAGGGATGGTCAGTGGTGGTCAGTGATGGTCAGTGATGATCAGGGATGGTCAGTGATGGTCAGTGGTGGTCAGTTATGATCAGTGGTGGTCAGTGATGGTCAGTCATGGTCAGTGGTGGTCGGTGATGGTCAGTGGTGGTCAGTGGTGGTCAGTGGTGGTCAGTGATGATCAGGGATGGTCAGTGATGGTCGGTGATGGTCAGTGGTGGTCAGTGATGGTCAGTGATGGTCAGGGATGGTCAGTGGTGGTCGGTGATGGTCAGTGGTGGTCAGTGGTGGTCAGTGATGGTCGGTGATGGTCAGTGATGGTCGGTGATGGTCGGTGATGGTCAGTGATGGTCAGTGATGGTCAGTGGTGGTCAGTGGTGGTCAGTGATGGTCGGTGATGGTCAGTGGTGGTCAGTGATGGTCAGTGATGGTCAGTGATGATCAGGGATGGTCAGTGATGGTCGGTGATGGTCAGTGGTCAGTGCCCATTCCAGGGCAGCCCAGACCGTGTCCAGCCCCCTCTGGAGCCTTTCCCCAAATCCCCGCGGGACCTCCCCTGGCACAGCCGGGGTCTCTGTGGGGTCACTGCCATCAGTCCCCAGACATGGGGGATAAAACCCCAATGGCAGAGCTTTGGGGACAGGAGATTTGGGGACAGGATGAGATTTGGGGACAGAATGAATTTGGGGACAGAATGAGTTTTGGGGAAAGGATGACACTTTTGGGCAGGGGATGAGGTTTGGGGACATCATGAGATTTGGGGATGGGGGACATTTGGGAATGCAGTGAGATTTGGGCACAGGATGAGATTTGGGGATGGGATGAAATTTGAGGATGGGATGTGATTTGGGGATGGGATGAGATTTGGGGCCATGGCAATGCTTGGGGACAGGCCAAGGTGTGAGGACAGTGTGAGGTTTGGGGACAGGACGAGGTTTGGGGCCAGGACAAGATTTGGGGCCGGGACACGATTTGGCCCCACGGCCCCAGGTGTGGCCGGGCCGAGGTTCGGGGGCGCTCCCACCTGCACACGCGGCTCTCCTCGGGGTGGCTGGCGCTGGAGCAGAAGAGGCTGCAGGAGCCGCGCGTGTCCTCCAGGAACTGCCGCGCCGAGCCCGCCCGCAGCTCCTCCACCCTGCGCACCCTGTGCGCCTTCTTCTTGTGCCACCACTGGTGCTCCTCCAGGCACCGCGCGCAGAAGAACTCCTCGCAGTCCGAGCACCACACCAGCGCCGCCTCGGCGCGGCAGCGGCTGCAGCCGGGCCCGCCCGAGCTGCGGATCTGCCGCCAGAGCTGCAGGCGGCTCCGCAGGTTGCAGAAGAGCAGATTGTCCACGGCCGGAGCGCCCGTGGCCGCCTGGCAGCGCGGGCACTGCTTGGTGTCGCTCAGGCAGCCCGGGCACAGCGTGTGCAGGCAGCGCAGCAGCCGCGGCTGCGCCGAGTCCTGCCCGCAGCCGTCGCACCCAAGGAACTGGAAATCTTCCTCTTCCTCCTCATCCTCGTTCTCGCCCTCCGCCGCCTGGCACGGAGGGGAGGCCGGCGCGGCGGGGCCCGGCTCTGCGTGAGGCTCCGGTTCCGCTTCTGGCTCCGGTTCCGTCTCCATCTGCGGAGGGAGATGCGGGATTCTCCCGTGGGATGGAGGAAGTTGGGGCTCGGCCCCGTAAATCCCGCTCGGGGTTCTGCTGTTCCCGCCCCTCGCAGGTTCCTCCCCACCCTCCCCGAGCTCTCGGCCTTCCTGGAATTTGGGATTTCCCAAGCGCCAGTGGAAACGAAAGCAAAACAGTTTTGGTGACGCCGCGGCCACCAATCCTTCCTGCTTGGACAGAGGGAAAGCGGGAACACCCTGGCAACGACCCCAAAACCCTCTTGGCAACGACCCCAAAACCCTCTTGGCAGTGACCCCAAAACCCTCTTGGCAACGACCCCAAAACCTCTCCGGCAGCGACCCCAAAACACCCCAGCAACTCTGTCCCCAGCACCAGCCCTGTCCCCAGAGGTGTCCCCAGAGGTGTCCCCAGATGTGTCCCCAGAGGTGTCCCCTCGCCACTCCTCACCCCCAGCTCGGCAGCGCGGACAAACCCCGCCCCCCGTCCCCCCAGTAAATATTTGGGGGGGCCAGAAAAAGCCGGGACCCCCTTCCCACCCCGCCCTAAAAACGCACCCGCGCCCTCTCCCCGGGCAGGAACCGCCCGCTGGTGCCTCGGGGGGCTCCGGTTGGTCCCCGTGTCCCCCCCCGGTTTGTCCCCGTGTCCCCCCCGGTACCTGCGGGGTCGCGGCGGGGCCGGGAGCGGCGGGAGGAGGAGCGGGAAGAGGGCGGGGAGAGGGAGGGAGGGACGGACGGAGGGACGGACGGAGGGACGGAGGGAGGGACGGACGGAGGGACGGAGGGAGGGACGGAAGGCAGACCGGGAGCTGTGGGGCGGTGCCGGGGGAATCCGGGCGTGCGGGGACCGGGGGGGATGCGGGATTGGGACAGGGATTCTGGAATGGGGGTTTTGGGATTGGGATGGGGATTCTGGGAAAGAGATTGGGATGTGGGACCGGGATGGGGGATGTGAGATATGGGACCGGGATGGGGATGTGGGACCGGGATTTAGGGACCGGGATGGGGATTCAGGGAGCGGGATTCAGGGACCGGGATGGGAATTCAGGGAGCGGGATTCAGGGAGCGGGATTCAGGGAGCGGGATGTGGATCCCGGCCCCGGGCAGGCGCTGCCGGTGCCGTGGGGGCCGTTCCGGTGACCGAGCCCCGCCCCCGCCGCTCCGGGCCCGCTCCGTTCCCATTGTCCCGCGCGTGGGGCCGGGCCGGGAGGGACATTCCCGACCCCGTTCCCGACCCCGTTCCCGGCCCCGTTCCCGGCCCCATTCCCGGCCCCATTCCCGCCCCACCCTTCCCTTCCCACCCCGCGACACGGAGGGGGTGGCACCGCCACAAGGCCGGGGCGGGGATTTTGGGGACAAAATGCCACCCCCTTTTATGGCTGGGGCGCCCCGATCCCAAATCGCCGCGTTCCCGGAACGGGATGCGCTCACCGGGCCGGGATTTGGGATCGGATCCGCCCCGGCGCCGTCACATGACGGAGCCACCAGGAAGCGCCGCCGCTCCTCTTTCCTGTCCCCAAGCCCGCGCTGGCGACAACGCCACCTCGCCGAGTGTCGCCAGTGTCGCCAGAGCGGGGCCGGGAGCGCGGGAGGATCCCGGAGCTCCGGGGCATTGTCCCCGCGATGGCACCGCTCGGATTTGTCACCCGAGGTGGCGGCGATAAAACCCCAGAAGATTTTATCAGTCCTCAGCCCGGCTGACCCCAAAGCCCGTCCGGGTGTCCCTGGAATGTCACCAAGCCCAGGTGACCCCAAACTTTGTCCCCAGGTCACCCCAAATCCTCGAGTGTCACCGACCCAGGTGACCCCAAACCCTTCTGTGGTGTCCCAAAGTGTCACCAACCCAAGTGACCCCAAATCCTTGGGTGCCACCCTGATCCTCGGTGACCCCACATCCTGCCCTGGTGTCCCTAAAGTGCCACCAACCACAGGTGACCCCAAACTCTGTCCCCAGGTGACCTCAAATCCTCCAGTGCCACCACCTCGGGTGACCCCAAACCCTTCCACGGTGCCCCTCAATGTCCCCAACCCAAGTGACCCCAAATCCTCAAGTGTCACCCTGACCCCAGTGACCCCAAATCCTGCCCTGGTGTCCCTGGAGCGTCCCCAGTCCCGGGGAACCCCAAATCCTCGAGTGCCACCACCCCCGGTGACCCCAAACCCTTTTGTGGCGTCCCCCAAGTGTCACCAGCCCCAGGTCACCCCAAACTCTGTCCCCAGGGGACCCCAAACCCTCGAGTGTCCCCCCGACCCCGGTGACCCCAAACCCCATAAGGGTCGGGATTGGGATCCTGGAATTCCCTGGGATTTGCCCCATTTGGTGTCATATTCCCAACCCCAAAAATTCCTGGAAATCCCATGGGATCCTCCTGTTCCCAGCTGGGAATTTCCATGGAAACCCCAATCCAGAGCGGGAAATCCTCGCTCCAGGGGGAATTCCCAAATATTCCCAAATATCCCAAAGGGACGCCCAAAAACTCCCAGGAAATCCCAGGAGATTCCAGGAAATCCACCCCAAAGGAATTCCCAAGGATTTGGAGGGGCTGGAGAAGGAAATCTGGGATTGGGAAAAATGGGAATTCCGGGATCCCAAATCCCACTTTGGGATTGGGAAAAAAATGGGAATTCTGGGATCCCGAATCCCAGTTTGGCATTGGGGAAAAAATGGGAATGCTAGGATCCCAAATCCCACTTTGGGATTGGGAATGCCAGGATCCCAAATCCCACTTTGGAATTGGGAAAAATGGGAATTTTGAGATCCCAAATCCCCAAAATCCCCGAGTTTTTTCCAGAAAAATCCTGGAATTCCAAATCCGAATTCTGGGATTCCAAATCCCAATACTCCAAATTTTCCCGGATTTTTGGCCCTTGGAAAAGGGGGAAGAGCTTGGAATTCCCATTGGGATTTGGGATCAGCCTTTTTCCAGGAGGGAATTTGGGATCTGGGATGGGATTTTTCCTGATTTTTTCCACCTTTGGAGCTCCCTGATCCCAAAAATCTCAGGAATCCCTCTGGAATCAGATCCCCTCCTTCCCCAGCAGGGATTTTTCCCAGGAAAAACCTCTGGGAAAAGGGGAAAAGCTTTTCCCAAATCCCCATTTTTCCATGGATTTTTTACATTCTGGAAAATCCGGGAATGGGAACAAATCTGGGGTCGTTTTTTTTGGGTTAAAATCCCAGTTTGGGATGAGAGAGAGGCAGGAATTTCACCCCCAGGAATTCCAAACCCCGGAATTCCGATCCCTGCTCCAAGGATTGTTTGGAATTCTTGGATCCCACCAGGATAAACAATCCTTGGAATTCCTGCGCTCAGAATTCCCTCCCCCAATCCCAAAAGCGGCTCTGAAATTCCCTTTTCCTGCTTTTTCCCCCTCTTTTTTAATGGGATTTTTGGGTTTTCCCACTGCCATCCCTGAATCCCGGGATTCTGTGGGGCTGGGAAAGGAAAAATTTGGGAATTCTGGAGGGAATTTTGGGTTTTTTCATGGATTTGGGGATTTGTGGGAAAGGAAAGAGCCGGGATTTGCTCCCCTTGGATTTGGGATTCCTGGCCATGGAAAACTGGGAATTCTGGGACAACCTCAGCTGGAATTCCTTGGGATGAAATTCTGAGGGAGATTTGGGATTTGGGGTGATTCAAATCCTTGGATTTGGGAAAGAATTCCTGGCCCCAAATCCTCATGGATTCCTTCCCAATCCAGGGGGTTTTTTGGGATCATTCCTTGGGGGTTTTTGGTTGGGTTTTTTTTTTGATCTTCCCTCAGTTTTCCTGGGATCCAGAGAGATTTTGATCCTAAAAACTCGGGAAGAGCCCAAATCCCAACCCTGGAGCTGGGAATGAGGGAAAACCTCAGGAAAATCTGGGAAAACCCCAAAGAAATCTGGGATGAGGGAAAACCCTTGGAATTCCCAGAACTCCCAGAATTCCTGGGATTAAAACTCAGTTTTTAGGGAAAATGGGATGGGGAAAAAAACCTGGATTTGATTCTTGAGAATTCCCAAAAACTCCTTCTCACATTTTTTCCCAGGAAATCAGAAATCCCCTTTTCCCTATGGAACCCACCCCCATTCCCAGATTTTTCTCCCTCTGGCTCCATCCCGAGGGATTTTTCCCCAAATCCCAAAGGGATCCCGGAATTTCCTGGGGTGAGGAGAAGCCTTGAATCCAAGGATTTTCCCCCCTCAGCCCCAGAATTCCCGATATCTCCCTGACGCAGGAGCTCAGCCTCTGGAATTCCGGGAATTTCCGCAGTATTTTAAACACAGGGATAAAAAAAAACAAAACTCCTAAAAATCCCCAGGACTGGGGGATTTTGGGATGAGCAGAAAACCCCTGGAAGCAGCTGAGGGGTTGATGCTGATCCAGAAAATTTCTTGGGAATGCTGAGCCAGTTCCAGCTCCAAAACCCCTGGAATTCTTTTGGGATCAATGCCAGGAATTCCTCTTTGGGGCCGATTTTGGAAAAAAAAGGAAATCCCAAATCTGAGATTTTTCCAGGAAAAAGGGGGAGAGGGATTTTGGGTTTTGGGAAGAATGGAGCTGATGGAAAACTGGGAAAGGGGAGGTGGGGGGGGAGTGGTGAGGAGGGACAGAAATTCCATTAAAACGCCGTTTTAAAAAATCCATTAAAAAGTTCCATTAAAAATTCCATTAAAAGAAATTCCATTAAAAATTCCGTTAAGAAAAAAAAAAAAAAAGAATTCCATTAAAAAATCCATTAAAATCCGGGATTGGAATAATAAAGGGCATGAAATGACCCCACCAAAAAAAAAAAAAAAAAAAAAAAAAAAAAAGGAAAATTTGGAATGAGCCTGGAAAATCCATGGGATTTATTCCAGGGAGTTTTCCCTGTTTTTCTCCTTTCCTTGGATGCAATGGAATGGGAAGAGTCGGGAGGGAGGAAAATGAAGGAATTTTTGGGGGTCTTGGTGATTCCCCATGATCCAAACTCAAATCCCATAATTTTGGCGGGGGGGGGGGGGGATAGAACGAGGGATTTTCACTGGAATTTGGGATCCCGGAGCCTTGGGTGAGGATTTTTGGGAAAAGGGGGATAAACCAGGCTGTATCCCAAAAAACCTCGGGATTTGTGCATCCAGAGGGGTCTGGATCACCGGACACCCCAAAATTCCAGCTCCGGGAGCGAGGTCGGAGCCTCATTTTTTTGGGATAACACCCCCCCCCCATCCCCAAATTCCTCATCCGAGGGGAGAGCAGCGCTCCGGGAGTTCTGGGGTTATCCCTGGAATTCGGGATCCCGGGAAAAGCGGAGCCTCTGCTCGCTCCTTATCAGCGCGGAGCCCAAACAATTCCCTGTGCCCGCGGCTCCGCGGCTCCTGCCGGGATAAACAATTCCCAAAAATCCTCCGGGAACGCTCATCCCGACCCCTCGCACCTCGGAAATGACGGGGGCGCGCTCAGGGGCGCCCTTGGAATTCCAAAGGGGGGGAGCTGGGCTCGTTCCCAGCGGGATATAAACCCGGGCTGGGGCTCCGCGCCGGGAATCGCGGGCATTTTCCGGGATGCGCTCCCAAATCCGCCTCCTCCTGGCGCTGCTCTGCGCGGCCCCCGCGGCCTCGGCGCCTCCGCCCTGGCAGCCGGCATGGAGCGATCCCAATCCCAACCCCAATCCCAATGCCTGGGGCTGGGGGGACGAGCAGCCCCATTCCCATTCCCATTCCGGTTCCCATTCCCGGTGGGGCTCCCGGGCGCAGGTGCCGGTGGAAGTGCAGTGCCAGGAGGCGCAGCTGGTGGTGATCGTGCACCGGGACCTGTTCGGGAACGGCCGCTTGGTCAGCGCCGCCGAGCTCAGCCTGGGCCCCGCCGCCTGCAAACATTCCCGCCTGGATCCATCCCAGAAAACCGTCACATTCAGCGCCGGCCTGCACGAGTGCGGCAGCACCGTCCAGGTGAGTCCCACCTCTCATCCCGGCACTCCCAACCGGAATATTCCCACCGGGAGCGGCTCCCGGGGTTGTCCGGATCCCAGATTTAAGGGAAATCCAGGTGAGTCCCGTTCCCATCCCGGGATTCCGCTCCTATCCCGGGATTCCCACCGGGAGCGGCTCCCGGGGTTGTCCGGATCCCAGGTTTTTAGGGAGATCCAGGTAAGTCCTGTCCCGATCCCGGGATCGCGCCCGGGAGAGGCTCCAGGAGATCCCGGGGTGTCGGGGAGATCCAGGTGAGTCCCGTTCCCATCCCGGGATTCCCACCGGGAGTAGCTCCCGGGTCCGTGCAAATCCCAGATTTAGGGAGGATCCAGGTGAGTCCCGTTCCCATCCCGGGATTCTGCTCGTATCCCGGGATTCCCACCTGGAGCGGCTCCCGCGGTGTCGGGAGAGATCCGGGTGAGTCCTGTCGGGATCCCGGAATTCCCACCGGGAGCGGCTCCCGGGATCGTGCGGATTCCCGAGTCCTTGTCCCGATCCCGGGATCCCGCCCCGATCCTGGGATTCCACCCGGGAGAGGCTCCAGGAGATCCGGAGGTGTCGGGGGAGATCCAGGTGAGTCCCGTTCCCATCCCGGGATTCCCACCGGGAGCGGCTCCGGGGCCGCGCCTGTTCCCGGTTTCACGGAGATCCAGGGGCTGGATCCGGGATCATTCCAGGGGAAGGAGGAGCCGCGATTTCCTGGGAATTTGAGCGGTTTTCCCGCAGCTTTTCCCATTCCTCTGGGAAAAGTCTCTTTTCCCTCAGGTTTAATTCAACTCCGTGGAAACTGTGGTTTCCCATCCCTTTTCCCTCTCTTCCACCCCATTTCCCCCCTTTTCCATCCCTTTTCCACCATTTCCATGAATTCTCCCAGCATTCCCAGTCAGCCCAGTGGTGCTGCTGGGATGAGGAGCGGCCTCTCCCACAGAATTCCCCACTTTTATTCTCAAATCACCCCGAATTCCCCAATTCCTTGGAATTCCCACTCACCCTGCTGACACCCCTGATTGGAGACCCATGGGATTCCTGGGTTTTATTCCCAGATTCCCTCATTTCTTTCAATTCCCTCATTTTCTGGGTTCCCTTTTCCCACAGAATTCCCGGTTTTCATTCCCAGGTCACCCCAGATTTCCTCATTCCTTCCAATTCCCGCTCACTCAGGATTGAGGAACCCCTTTTTCCCCAAATTCCCAGTTTTTATTACCAGATCACTCTGGATTCCCTCATTTCTTTCAATTCCTGCATTTTCTGCCTTCCCTTTTCCCACTGAATTCCTGGTTTTCATTCCCAGATCACCCCAGATTCCCTGATTTCTTCCACTTCCCATTCACTCTGGATTGAGGAACACTTTTCCCACAGAATTCCCAGTGTTTATTCCCAGATTCCCTCATTCCTTCCACTCCCTGCTCACTCGGGATTGAGGAACCCTTTCCCCCTGGAATTCCCGGTGTTCATTCCCAGGTCACTCCGGATTCCCTGATTTACCGGACGCTCCTGAGCTACGATCCCAGCCCCGGCAGCAACCCGGCCATCGTGCGCAGCGACCCGGCCGTCATCCCCATCGAGTGCCACTACCCCAGGTGCCCGTCCCCATTCCCTCCCGCGCTCCCGGCATTCCCGGGAATCCCATTCCCATCCTGGGATCCCTTCCCAGCATTCCCAGGAATCCCATCCTGGGATCCCATCCCATGTTCCCGACATTCCCAGCAATCCCATTCCCATCCTGGGATCCCATCCTGTGTTCCTGACATTCCCAGGAATCCCATTCCCATCCTGGATCCCATCCCACCTTACCAGCATTCCCAGGAATCCCATTCACATCCTGGAATCCCTTTCCAGCATTCCCAGGATTCCCATTCCCATCCTGGGATCCCATCCCAGCATTCCTGGGAATCCCATTCCCATCCCAGATCCCATCACAGATTCCCGGCATTCCCAGGAATCCCATTCCCATCCTGGAATCCCTTCCTGGCATTCCTAGGAATCCCATTCCCATTCTGGGATCCCATCCCGGCATTCCCAGGAATACCATTCCCATCCAGGGATCCCATCCCAGATTCCCAGTGTCCCATTCCCAGTGTCCCCATTCCCATTTCCAATTCCCTTTTCCAGGTGGGATAACGTCATGGCTCCCCATTCCCAGTGTCCCCATTCCTGTCCCAGCGTCCCCATTCCCATTCCCATTGTCCCCATTCCCATCCTGGTGTCCAAGCTCCGTTCCCAGTGTCCCCAGCATCCCATCCCACATTCCTGGGACTCCCAGATCCCATCCTGCATTCCTGGCATTCCCATTCCCATTCTGGGGTCCCTATTCCCACCCACTGTCCCCATTTCCAATGTCCCATTCCCTTATCACAATTCCAATTCCCTTTTCCAGGTGGGATAACGTCACCAGCGGCTCCCCATTCCCAGTGTCCCCATTCCCAATTTCCCCATTCCCAGCATCCCCATTCCCATTGCCACTGCTTCATTCCCATCCCAGTGTCCCCATCCTGATCCCATTCCCTTTTCCAGGTGGGATAACGTCACCCATGGCTCCTCATTCCCAGTGTCCCCATTTCCAATTTCTCCATTTCCTTCCCGATTTCCCCATTCTTGTCCCAGTGTCCTTTCCCAGTTTCCCAATTCCCAGTGTCCCCGTTCCATCCCAGTGACCCCATTCCCGATCCCATTCCCTTTTCCAGGCGGGGTAGCGTCTCCAGCGTCCCCATTCCCAGTGTCCCCATTCCATCCCAGTGTCCCCATCCTGATCCCATTCCTGACCCCATTCCCTTTTCCAGGCGGGATAACGTCTCCAGGAGCTCCCCATTCCCAATGGCCCCATTCCCATTCCCGATCCCATTCCTGATCCCATTCCCATTTCCAACTCCCTTTTCCAGGCGGGATAACGTCTCCAGCGGCTCCATCCGTCCCACCTGGTCTCCCTTCAACTCCGCTCTGGCCTCCCAGGAGAAGCTCCTGTTCTCCCTGCGCCTCATGAACGGTGCGGGATCGGGGCCTTCCCACACTTCCCCTCCTTTCTCATCCCTTTTCCATCTCTTTTCTCCCTTCTCCATCCCCACTTTTCCCAACCTTTCCCCCATTTCTCCATCCCATTTCCCCATTTCTCCATCCCCTTTTCCCCCTTTTCCATCCCTTTCCCACCCCTTTTCCCCTTTTGGGGTTGATCCCGTTGGGTTTTCCAGAGGACTGGAGCTCGGAGCAGGATTTCTCGGGGTTCCCCCTTTCCCATCCCTTTTCCCATTGGGTTTTCCAGAGGACTGGAGCTCCAAGTGGGATTTCTCGGGATTCCCCCTTTTCCACCCCTTTCCCACTTTGGGATCGCTTTGGGGTTGATCCCATTGGGTTTTCCAGAGGACTGGAGCTCTAAACAGGATTTCCTGGGATTCCCCCTTTCCCATCCCTTTTCCCATGGGGTTCTCCATAGGACTGGTGCTCCGAGCAGGATCTCCCGGGACTCCCCCTTTCCCATCCCATTTCTCATTTTGGGCTCAGTTTGGGGTTGATCCCGTGGGGTTTTCCAGAGGACTGGAGCTCGGAGCGGGATCTCTCGGCGTTCCGCCTGGGGGACGTGCTGAACATCCAGGCCGAGGTGGGCGCCCACAGCCACGTCCCCCTGCGGCTCTTCATCGACTCCTGCGTGGCCACGCTGGGCCCCGGCGCGGGCACCGAGCCCCACTACGCCATCATCGACTTCAACGGGTGCGCCGGGCTGCCGGGGACACCTGGGGATGGTTTGGGGACATTTGGGGGCGTCTGGGGACACTTTGGGGTCTGGGGGACACTCAGGGGGTGATGAGCTCTCCTTGTCCCACTGCACCATCATCAACTTCAACAGGTGCGCTGGGGACATTTGATGACGTCTGGGGACAGCTGGGGACATTTGGGGATGGTTTGGGGACATCAGGGGACGCTTAGGGGTTATGGGGAAGGTGGCAGCTCATCCTGCCCTGCTACGCCATCATCGACTTCAACGGGTGTGCCAGGGACACCTGGGGACATCTGGGGATGGTCTCAGGACATCTGGGGATGGTTTCAGGACATCTGGGGATGTTTGGGGACATTTGGGGCCACTTTGGGGTCTGGGGGACACCCAGGGGCGTGGTGAGCTCTCCTCGTCCCACTACGCCATCATCGACTTCAATGAGTGCGCTGGGGACATTTGGGGACGTCTGGGGATGTTCGGGGATAATTTGGGGACATTTGGGGACAATTTGGGGTGAGGGACAGGGTCGGGGGTGGTGACACCTCACTGCACCATCACTGACTTCAATGGGTGGGTTGGGAACAGCTGGGGACACTTTGGGGTCAGGGACACAGTCAGGGGTAGTGACACCTCGTCCCTCCCCACTGCTCCATCATCTCCTTCAATGGGTGAGTTTGGGGACTTTTGGGGACAATTTGGGGTCTGGGGGACACACAAGGGGTGGTGACTTCAATGAGAGAGCTGGGGACATTTTGGGGACATTTTCAGCTCTAGGAGGTGCTGAGCACTCGTCATTTCCCCAGCCGATCTGGGGACACTTGGGGACGCTGCAGTGCCAGCCAGGGCTGTGACCCCGCTGTCCCCATGACTGTGACCCCACTGTCCCTGCGGCTATGTCCCCGCTGTCCCCAGAGTGTGACCCCCGCTGTCCCCATGGTGTGACCCCGCTGTCCCCATGGCTGTGTCCCCGCTGTCCCCATGGCTGTGTCCCCGCTGTCCCCAGGGTGTGACCCCGCTGTCCCCACAGCTGCCTGGTGGACGGGCGCTCCGATGCCACCAGCTCGGCCTTTGTCACCCCCCGGCCGCGGCAGGACGTGCTGCGCTTCCAGATCGACGCCTTCCGCTTCGCCGGCGACCCCCGCAGCCTGGTAAGGCCCTGGGGACACCCTGGGGACACCCCGGGGACACCCCGCTGTCCCCAGCGCCACCCCGGTGGCCGCGCGGTGTCCCCAGCAGTGTCCTCTGGCACAGATCTACATCACGTGTCACCTGAAGGTGACACCGGCCGAGCAGAGCCCGGACGCGCTGAACAAGGCCTGCTCCTTCAGCAAGGCGCGCAACACGTGAGTAGTGTCACCTCTCTAGTGTCACCTCCCTGGTGGCACCTCCCTGGTGGCACCTCCCTGGTGGCGCCTCCATGGTGGCATCGGCTGACGGTGTCACCTCCCTGTCGCAGCTGGGCGCCCGTGGAGGGGACAAGGGACATCTGCAGCTGCTGTGAGCTGGGCAACTGCGGCCGGAGGCCGGCGGAGCCCTGGAACGGCCACCGCTACCGGAGACACGACGGGGACGGTGAGGGGACAGCGTGGGGACAGCGTGGGGACAGCGTGGGGACATGGGAACACTGGGGATACCAGGGACATGGGGGCATGGGGACAGGGGGACATGGGGACAGTGGGACATGGGGACATGGGTACTTGGGGACAGAGGGACATGGAGACAGGGGGGCAGCGGGACATGGGGACAGTGGGACGGGGGGACAGTGGGACATGGGGACAGAGGGACATGGAGACAGGGGGGCAGCGGGACATGGGGACAGGGGGACATGGGGACTGTGGAGAGGGGATGATCCCTTCTCACTGTCCCTCACTGTCCCTCACTGTCCCTTGTCCCCAGGTGCCACCTCCGAAGCTGACGTTGTCATCGGTCCCGTGCTGCTCTCGAGTGCCCAGCATGGCCAGAGCCCTGAGGGCCACCAGGGTGAGTCCCTGAGGTGACACTGGGTGACACCGGGTTACACTGGGTGCACCAGGTGACACCAATGACACTGGGTGACACTGGGTGACACCGGTAACACCGGGTGGCACCCGGTGACAATCCCCGCTGCCCTCCGTGTCACTCGGTGTCCCTTGGCAGGCGCGGTGGCACCGCTGGCCCTGGGGACAGCGCTGGCCTGTGCGGTGGCCGGCGTGGCCGTGGCTGGAGCCGCGCTGGCCATCGGCCTCAGGCGCCGGAATTCCCCATGAACCCCGGAATGACCGACGGAAATCCCGATAAATCCCACAAGGACCGATGGAAATCCCGATAAATCCCACAAGGACCGATGGAAATCCCAAGCAATCCCACAAGGACTGATGGAAGTCTTGATAAATCCCACAAGGACCAACAGAATTCCCAATAAATCCCACAAGGACTGATGGAAATCCCGATAAATCCCACAACCCGCGGTGTCCGAGGGGTCACTCTGGGAGGGAATCCCGGGAATGGGGTGGGGAGAGTGACCAGTTCTGTCCCAGGGTCCCCATTCCCATTCCAATGTCCCCATTCCCATTCCAATGTCCCCATTTCCATCCCAGTGTCCCCAGTCCCAGTGTCCCAAATCCCATTGTTCTCAATTCCAGTGTCCCCAATCCTGGTTGTCCCCAGTCCCAGTGTCCCTCTTTCCAATGTCCCCATTCAATCTCACTGTCCCCATTCCCAATGTCCCCATTCCCATTCCCAATGTCCCCATCCCATTCCCACTGTCCCCATTCCCAAAGTCCCCATTCCCATCCCAATGTCCTCAATCCAGTGTCCCCACTCCCAATGTCCCCAATCCCATTCCCAGTGTCCCCAATCCCAATGTCCCCAATCCAAGTGTCCCCATTCCCATTCCCACTGTCTCCATTCCCAACCCCATTCCCAGCCCAAAATTCCCAAATCCCAACTTCTGCTCTCTCCAGCAGGAAAAGAGAAAAAAATCCCTAAAAAAATTTATGGGATTTCCCTCCCCAAAATTCCCAGAACTCTTTCTTTCCCCCACTTGGGGACATTCCCAGAAATTCCCAAGGATTTGTAGGATCACGAGGATTTTATGGAGCATTTTGGGGGTCCCTGCTTTGATTCCAGCCTTGAATTCCCCTGGGAATGCCGGGAAAATTCGGGATAAAAACGATTCCCAAGAGTTCTTGTGGCTTCCCCGCTTTTTATTGGGAAAAGGGGGAACTTTGGGAACGCAGCGGAGCCACCTCGGGAACTTCCCAGGAAAGGGGACGGGTGATGCTCCTGGGGTTCTGCTGCTGTCAGGATCTGCAGGGAAAATGGGAAAATCCCAGAAAATTCCATGGGGAAGTAGGAAAAAACCCGACCCCAAATGGGCAAATCCCATAAAATTCCATGGGGGAGGAGGAAAATCCTAATTCCTACCCCAAATCCCAGAAAATTCCATGGGAAAGGGGGAAAAAAACAACCCCAAATGGGCAAATCCCATAAAATTCCATGGGAAAGTAGGAAATTCCCAATTGAAACCCCAAATTCCAAAGAAAAGGAGCAAAATCCCAATTCCAAAAAAAAACCCATCCCAAAAGATCCCCAAGGAAAAAAAAAATCCCCATCCCCCAAAAATGGGGATTTTTTTGGGAATGGAATTTTTTGGGATTGGGATTTTTTTTGGATAGGAGTTTTTTGGTGATTTGGGTTTGTTTGGGATGGAGGATTTTTGGGATCAGGGTTTTCTGGGGTCAGGGTTTTTTTGAGATCAGTGTTTTTTGGGATGGATTTTTTTTGGGATCGGTGTTTTTTGGGATTGGGGTTTTTTTTGGGATGGAGTTTTTTGGGATGGGGCTTTATTTGGCTCAGGGGGCTTTTGGGATTTTTTTTGTTTTGCAATGGGGTTTTTTTGGAATTGGGAATTTTTTTTGGGATGAGGATTTTTTGGGATGGGTTTTTTTGGATGAGGGTTTTTTGGGTGGGGATTTTTGGGATGGGGTTTTTTGGGATGGAGTTGTTTTTGAAATTGGGTTTTTTTTCAGGACGGGGTTTTTTTGAATTGGTTTTTTTTTTGGGATTGGGGCTTTTTGGGATGGGCATTTTTTGCGATCGGGGTTTTTTTGATTTGGGTTTTTTTGGGCTCGGCTTTTTGGGGTTTTTTTTGGGATGGTTTTTATTTGGGCTCAGGAATTCCTTACTGGGAAATGCGGCAGTTGGAGGCGGACACGAAGCGCCCGGTGTAGTGGATGTGGCAGCGCACGACGTTGTTGGTGAAATCCGACTCCAGCACCAAATATTTGGGATTGACCTGGACCTGGGATGGGGAAAAAATCCGGGAAAAGGATCCCAGAAATCAGCAGGGAAAAAAAAACAGGGAAAATCGAGCGGGAATGGGGGAAAGGGAAAGAAATCCCAAAAGGGAAAAGGAGAATTAGGGGATATCCCAAAATAGGGAAAGGGAAGGGGAAAAAATCCCAAAAATAACAGGGAAAAGGAAACTAAAAAAAAAATCCCAAAACAGAGAAAAGGAAAGAAAAAAATCCCCACAATAACCAGGGAAATGGGAAAATCAGGGGAGAAAATATCCCAAATATAACCAGGAAAAAGGGAAGGGGGGAAAATCCCCCAAAGTACCAGGGAAATGGGAAAATAGGGGGAAAATCCCAAAAAATAAACAGGAAAAATAAACAGGGGGGGAAATCCCAAAATAACCAGAGAAATGGGAAAATCAAGGGGAAGGGAATCCTAAAAATAACCAAGGAAATGGGAAAATAAGGGAAAAAAAAACCAAAAAATAAACAGGAAAAAAGAAAGGAAAAAATCCCCAAAATAACCAGGGAAATGGGAAAATCAGAGGAAAAAAAACCAAAAAATAAACAGGAAAAAAAGAAGGGAAAAAATATCAAAAACCAACAGGGAAATGGAAAAATCAGGGAGAAAAATCCAAAGAATAAACAGGGAAAAGGTAAAATAAGGGGGGAAAAACCCATAAAAAATAAACAAAAAAAAAATCACAAAAATGAAAAGGGAAAAGGGGAAATCACAGGGAAAAATCCAAAAAGAGGGAAAAGAGAAGGGAAAAATCCCAAAAAAATCGAGAGGGAAAGGGAAATCAGGGGGAAAACCCCCTCAGAAAATAAACAAAAAATCCCAAAAATGAAAAGGGAAAAGGGAAAATCAGAGGGGGGAACCCCCCAAAAAAAAAAAAAAAATTCCCCAAAATCAAGAAGGAAATGGGAAAATCAGGGCAAAACAAACAAACAAACAAACAAACAAACCCAAAAAAACCAAACCAAACCAAACCAAAAAATCCCCAAAAAATCAATAAGGAAATGGGAAATTTGGGGGGGAAAACTCAAAATATAACCCAGGAACAGGCAAAATAAACAGAGGGGAAAAAAGAGAGGGAAATGGGAAAATCAGGGTGAAAAAAACCCCAAAAAATCAATAGGGAAGGGGAAATCAGGGAAAAAACCATCAGAAAATAAAGAAAATATCCCCAAAAATGAAAAGGAAAATCGGGGGGGGGGGGGGGGGGGGGGGCAAAAATAAACAAAAAATCCCCAAAAAAATCAAGAGGGAAAGGGAAAAAGGCAGGAAAATCACCCTAGAAAAAACTGCCAGGAGTGGGAAAAACCCGATCCGGGCTGGAATTGGGATTTTCCAGCCCGAAATGTCCCCAGATGTCCCCAGATGTCCCCAACCTTGAGGATGTAGTTCCCCGGAGGGACGTCGGTGATGTCGATCCACTGGCAGTCGATGTCGGCGTTGTAGGTGTCGTAACAGCCTGGGCTGAGCCCCTGCAGGGAGAAAATGGGGTGAGAAATGGGGAAATTGGGCAAAAATGGGGGGGAAAAGGGAGAAAAAATGGGAAAAATGAAAAAAAAAGGGAGAAAAAAGGTGAAAAAATGGGGGAAAAAATGGGGAAAAAATGGGGAAAAATGAGGGAGAAAAGGGAACCCTCGGGTGTCGTAACAGCCCAGGCTGAGCCCCTGCAGGGGGAAAATGGGGTGAGAAATAAAGAAATTGGGCAAAAAATGGGGAGAAATGGGGAAAAAGGGAAAAATTAGGAAAAAATGTAAAAAGGGAGAAAACTGTTGAAAAAATTAGGAAATGGAGGGGAAAAATGGGTGGGAAAGGGACCCTGTAGGTATTGTAACAGTCTGGGCTGAGCCCCTGGGGGGGAAACGGGGTGAGAAATGGGGAAATTGGGCAAAAATGGGGGAAAAGGGAGAAAAATGGGAAAATGAAAAAAAGGGAGAAAAAAGATGAAAAATGGGGGGAAATGGGGAAAAATGAGGGAGAAAAGGGAACCCTTGGGTGTTGTAACAGCCTGGGCTGAGCCCCTGCACAGGGGGAAATGGGGTGAGAAATGGGGAAATTGGGAAAAATGGGGAAAAAGGGGGAAAAATGGGAAAAAAGGGGGGAGAATGGAAAAAAAAAGGAGAATAAAGGTTAAAAATGGGGAAAAAAGGGGAAAAATGGGGAAAAATGGGGGAGAAGGGAACCCCTTTGTCCTCTCACCTGGGTCTGGGCGGTGCAGGCACAGTGCCACAAATGGGGACAAAAGGGACCAAAAGGGACAAAAAAATGGAGAAAATGGGACAAAAAAGGGACAAAAGGGGCAAAAAGTGACAGAAGTGACAAAGGGTGCTGTCCCCGTGGTGTCACCTGGGTGTGGGCAGTGCAGGCACAGTGCCACAAATGGGGACAAAAGGGACCGAAAGGGACAAAAGGGCCAAAAAAGGGAGAAAACCGGGAGATGAAAGGGACGAAAAGGGACCGAAAGTGACAGAGGTGCCAAAGGCCATCGTCCCCTGGTGTCACCTGGGTGTGGGCGGTGCAGGCGTAGCGCTTGAGGTGGCCGAAGTCGCAGGTGGTGTCCTCCAGGCAGAAGCTGGCCTTGTGTCCCTCGGCCACCCGGCGGCCCGAGGTGACATCCAGCAGGTCATAGTGGCTGAACTCCGCCATGCTGTGGTAGTGCCTGGGGACATGGGGACACCGTGGGGACACTGTGGGGGCACCGTGGGGACACCATGGGAACAGGCTGCGGACACTCAGGGGACACTTTGGGGACGCTCTGGGGACAGTCAGGGGACAGTGGGGACACCTAGGGGGACAATCAGGAGACAGTCAGGGGACAGTCAGGGGACAAGCTATGGGATAAATCGGGGGGGGACATTCAGGGGACATTCAAGGGGACACTCAGGGGACAGTGGGGGCACCCAGGGGACATTCAGAGGAATAATCAAGGGACACTCTGGGGACAGTCAGGGGACATCCAGCAGGTCATAGTGGCTGAACTCTGCCATGCTGTGGTAGTGCCTGGGGACACCAGGGGGACACTGTGGGGACATTCAGAGGACAATCAGGGCAATGGGGCAATCATGGGGACAGGGAGGGGACAGTCATGGGGAGAGGCAGGGACAACCAAAGGAATATCTGGGGACAATCAGGGGACAATCAGGGGACATCCAGCAGGTCATAGTGGCTGAACTCCGCCATGCTGTGGTAGTGCCTGGGGACGTGGGGACACCATGGGGACAGGTTGGGGACATTAAGAGGACAATTGGGACAATCAGGGGACAGTCAGGGGACAAGCAATGAAATAATCAAGGGGACAGTGAGGGGACACTCAGGGGATAATAGGGGGACAGCAGGGGACAACCAGGTGACATCCAGGGTCGTAGTGGCTGAACTCCACTGTGCTGTGGTAGTGCCTGGGGACACCAGGGGGACACCGTGGGGACAGGCTGGGGAGCCCTGGGGACACTCTGTGGTGGCAGCTGTGCCACTGCCACCATCATGAATGGTGGCACTGGGGACAAAGAGCTGAAGGGAGACCCCAAAACGAAGCCACCCAATGGGGAAACGCCACCAAAGGCCTTGGAGCTGCCACTGTGCTGGGTGCTGGTGCTGGGGACAGCTGGGGACACTCACTGGT
Organism: Molothrus ater; assembly: GCF_012460135.2. Lineage (NCBI taxonomy): Eukaryota > Metazoa > Chordata > Aves > Passeriformes > Icteridae > Molothrus > Molothrus ater. The sequence goes on along the minus strand of NC_050490.2, from coordinate 3,188,714 downwards.
GGCAGCTGTGCCACTGCCAGCGGTGGCGGGGCTGGCTGGGCAGGAAGTCGGCCGTGCCCTGGTTCTTGACGCGCTGCGGGAAGCGCAGCAGCACCCGCACGTCGTAGTCGGTGGCCTCGGCCGCGTACGCCGTGCTGGGGACGGGGACAGGGACAGTGGTGGCACTGCTGGCACTGCCCTGGCCCCTCCCTTCAGGGGGAATTCCCCTTTCTGCAGGGAATGCCCTCCCGTGGAAAGGAAGGGATAAAGGGAGGAAATTCTGGGCTTCTTCCCAGGGCCTTTTCCTTTTCCTTTTCCTTTTCCTTTTCCTTTTCCTTTTCCTTTTCCTTTTCCTTTTCCTTTTCCTTTTCCTTTTCCTTTTCCTTTTCCTTTTCCTTTTCCTTTTCCTTTTCCTTTTCCATCTTTTCCTTTCCTTTGCCTTCTCTTCCCTTCCTTTCTCCCTTTTCCCTTTTCTCTTTTCCCTTTTCCATTCCCATTTTCCCTTCCGTTTTTCCCCTTTTTCTTCCCCTTTTTTTCCCTTTCCCCCCTTTTTTCTTACCCCTTTTTTCCCCTTTTTCTTTTCCCCTTCCCTCCCCTCCACCCTTCACTTCCCTCTTCCCTTTTTCCCCTTTTTCCCATTTTCCCCGTCCCTCCTCCTCCCTCTCCCTCATCAGCACCTCCCCCTTCTCCACCCCCAGCCTCACCCTCTCTCCCCCGGGGTATCTCCCTCTCCCCCTCATCCCGGGATTCCCCCTCCATCCCCCTCTCCCCCTCATCCAGGGATTCCCTCTGTCCCCAATCTCTCCCTCATCCCAGGACCCTCTCTCCCCTCCCTTCACCCCCATCTCGCCCCATCCCTTCCTTCCCAAAGTTTCCCCATTTCCCGCTCACCCCAGCCCCCCTTCACCCCCCTCCTTCCCCCCTTTTCTCCCCATATCCCCCAACCCCAGAGCGCTCCCATTCCCAGGAATCCTTTCTCTCCCATTCCTGGGAATCCTCCCTCTGCCATTCCCAGAATCCTTTCTGGCATTCTCGGGAATCCTTTCTCTCCCATTCTCAGAATCCCATCCCGCATTCCCGGGATCCCATCCCTCCCATTCCCATATCCCATGTCCCATATCCTGTATCCCATATCCCATATCCCGTATCCTGTGTCCCATATCCTGTATCGTGTATCCCATATCCCATATCCCGTATCCCATGTGCCATATCCTGTATCCCATATCCCATATCTCATATCCCGTGTCCCGTATCCTGTATCGTGTATCCCATATCCCATATCCCGTATCACATATCCCGTATCCCATGTCCCGTATCCTGTCTCTCCTGTCTCCCCCTGTGTCCCGTACCCATATTCCGTATCCCATGTTCCATATCCCATATCCCATATCCCGCATCCTATATCCCAGGTCCCATATCCCGTATCCCATACCCCATGTCCCATATCCCATATTCCCATCCCCCCTGTATTCCCGTTTCCCACGTCCTGTGTCCCCAGTGTCTGTGTGTCCGGTGTCCGTGTGTCCGTGTGTCGGTGTGTCCGTGTGTCCGTGTGTCGGTGTGTCGGTGTGTCCGCATGTCCGTGTGCCGGTTTGTCCATGTGTCCATGTGTCCATGTGTCCGTGTGTCCGTGTGTTCGTGTGTCCGTGTGTCCACGTGTCCGTGTGTCCGTGTGTCCGTGTGTCGGTGTGTTGGTGTGTCCGTGTGTCCGTGTGTCCGTGTGTCCGTGTGTCCCTGTGTCCCTGTGTCCGTGTGTCAGTGTGTCGGTGTGTTGGTGTGTCCGTGTGTCGGTGTGTTGGTGTGTCCGTGTGTCCGTGTGTCCGTGTGTCCATGTGTCCGTGTGTCCATGTGTCCGTGTGTCGGTGTGTCCCTGTGTCCCTGTGTCCGTGTGTCCGTGTGTCCATGTGTCCGTGTGTCGGTGTGTCCCTGTGTCCCTGTGTCCGTGTGTCCGTGTGTCCGTGTGTCGGTGTGTCGGTGTGGTGTGTCGGTGTGTCCCTGTGTCCGTGTGTCGGTGTGTCCGTGTGTCCGTGTGTCCGTGTGTCGCACCTGGCCAGGCAGCGCTCCTCGGCGGCGCAGCGCAGCGAGTACAGGTGAGCTCTCTGCACATACGTGGAGGCCTGAACGTAATTGGGGTCCGGGACCAGGTCCGGGAGACCTGCGGGAAACGGGATCGGGATCAGGGAAATCTGGGATTGGGGACAGTGATTGGGGAACAGGGACTGGGGACAGGGACTGGGGACATCTGGGACCAGGTCCGGGAGACCTGTCGGGAAACAGGATCAAGACTGGGGAAATCTGGGATTGGGGAAATCTGGGATCAGATCTGAGACCTGACGGGAAACAGGATTGGGATTGGGAACAGGGATTGGGGAAATCTGGGATCAGATCTGAGACATGCTGGAAAACAAGATCAGGATTGGGAACAGGGACTGGGGACAGGGATTGGGGACATTCAGGATCAGATCAGGGAGACCTGCTGGGAAATGGGAATGGTTTTGGGAACAGGGATGGGGGAAATCCAGGACCAGGTCTGGGAGATCTGCCGGAAAACGGGATTGGGATTGGGATCAAGGACTGAGGACAAGGATTGGGAACAGGAACTGGGGGACAGGGACTGGTGACATCCCCAGGGGATGCAGCTCCTGGAGGCCCTGACATTTGGGATCTGGGATCAGATCCGGGACACCTGCTGGGAAAATGGGTTCATCATTGGGGACAGGGATTGGGGACACCCAGGATCAGATCTGGGGGACCTGAGGAACCACAGGGACATCCCCTGGGATTGGGGACACAGCACTGCAAGGCCTGGGCACATTGGGGATCTGGGAATGACCATGGGGACATCCCTGTGGACAGGGACTGGGGTCATGTTTTTCCCTGGTTTTCCCCATTTCCCCCAATTTTCCCCCATTTTTCCCCCAGTTTTCCCCATTTTTCCTTGTTTTTTCCCGTTCTCTCTCATTTTTCCCCCATTTTCCTGTTTTTTTTCCTCTTTTACCCCATTTTTCCCCTTTTTCCCTGTTATTCTCTGTTTCTCCCTATTTTATCACTGTTTTCCCCCTTTTATCCCCATTTTTCCCCATTTTCCTCTGGTTTTCCCCATTTTGCCCTGGTTTTCCCCTTTTTCCCTCTTTCCCCCATTTTCCCTGTTTTCCCCAGTTTTCCCCATTTCCCCCCATTTTTTTCCACATTTTTCCCCATTTTCACCCATTTTCCCCAGTTTTCCCCCCACTTTTCTCTGTTTTTCCCCAGTTTTCCCCATTTTTCCCCATTTCACCCATTTTTCCCTGTTTTTCCCTGGAAAGGAGAACAATGCCTCCTTGTTTCTGGGCCTGCCTTCCCAGGAGGGATCACGTCATTCCTTTGGAGCTCATTTCCTGCCCCATTCCCGCTGATGTAATTCCCGGGGGGACCCAAAAACAACGGGGAGAGCTCGGAAAAAACTTCTCCCCCATCCCTTAAAAAAATTCCTAACAAAAAAACTCCATGGAAAACCACCCTGGGCCGGCCAAGGAAAAGTTTTCCATCCTTTCAGAATTTTTTTCTCTCCCTGCTGTTGTTTATTCCAAGGAATTCTTGGAAGCTCTGGAGAGAAATCCGACTCCGGGACCAACGGGGAGTTTTATGGGATTTGGATTTTCCCCTTTCCCGCTGGATTCTGCCCTGCGATGGCCCCGTTGTTTTTATAGGATCTCACTCCTCCTTCTTGGGGTCAAACCTCTGGAATTCATGGGATATCGGGATCCCCACCTCTGGAATTGTCCCCATCCCACCCCAAATTCCGGGGGCTTTTGCTGAGGCTTCCCAAAAATCCAGGAAAATCGGCCCCCAGATCGGGACAATCCCATTGGGAAAAGGTTTTCGGTTTTCCCACCCGGCCCCTCAGCAATCCCGGGAGCTGCCAGAGGAGAATTCCGTCCATTCCTGGGGAAAATCGGGATCATGGGCCCTGTTTGTGCAGGTGTACGGGATCAGCGGGAAAATCCCACAGGGAGAATCCCATGGAAAAGTGGGAGCAGGGGAGGCTGGGAGTGGAGGAGTCGAAATGGGGATGGCCGGAGAGACCAAGGGGATTCCAGCTTCCCATCCCATCAATCCCATCCCAATACCATTCTCAATCCTAATTCCAATTCCATTCACAGTCCCAATCCCATCCCAGCAATCCCAATCTCAATTCCAATCTCATCCCATCCCATCCCAATTCTATCAATCCCAATCCCAATCCCAATCCCTCCTCCATCCCCACAGAATCCTGCGATTCCCAGCCCCCAGAACCACCCCAATCCCAAATCTGACCCCACCAAAGGGAGACTTTCCTGGGAATTCTGACACTTCCCGGCCCATCCGGGGCTGACACCAAACTCCCACTTGGTGGAACCCAAATCTGCAGCATCCCATGGAATTCCCAAATCCCTCTTTCCTTCCAAATCCAACCCTGGGGACCCAATCCATGGGGTCAGGGGGAAAAACCCTCCTGGAGATGGGATTGGGGTTGGGAAAGCACTGGGGATGGGATCAGGGTTGGAATCGGGATGAGGACCCCCTGGAGATGGGATCAGGATCAGGATTGGGGTGTGGAACTCCAGGAAGTGGGATTTGGGTGGGGATTGGGGCCAGGAAATTTTGGAGATGGGATTTGGGTTGGGATCAGGGTGAGAGAACCCCCCCGGAGATGGGACTGGAGATCAGGAAGCTCCCGGAGAGGGGATCCAGGTGGGGATTGGGATGAGGAAACCCCTGGAGATGGGATCTGTGTTGGGATTGGGGTCAGGAAGATTTTGGAGATGGGGTCAGGGTTGGGATCAGGATGAGGAATCCCTGGAGATGGGATCAGGATGAAGAAACCCCCTGGAAATGGAATCGGGTTTGGGATCTGGGTGGGGAAAACTTTTGGAGTCTGGATCCCTTTCCCTTCCCCACCCCCTGGAGCTGCTCCCGTCCCTCCCACCTCTGGATCAGGCCTGGAATTTTCCCAGCCCCTGTTCCCAGATTTCCCCAGGCCCCCAGTCCCCCAGGAACCCCGAGAATTCCCCGCTGGAACCAGCGGGATCGGATTCTTCCTTCATTAACCCCGGCCGGGGGCCGGCAATGCCGAACATTCCTGGCGGATCCGGCCGGGATTAGGAGGCTCCCGAGGAGCTTTGGCCGTGGAATTAATCATTAATAATTAATAATTAACAATTAACACCGGATCCGGCGCCAGCCATCGTTTGCTCCAATTAGGATCCCCGGGAGGTGACAGGGAGGTGACAACATTCCCAAAACACCACGAGTGACCCGGAATTTGAGGGGATCAGCTGGATTCCCGTGAAATTTCTCCAAGAAAAGGGGGAAGCTCCGGGAATTTGGGTGTCCAGAATTCCCTGGCGGAGCCACTCGCAGGATCCTGGAAGGACATGGACGCTGCCAACGGGGAATTTGGCTGGAATCCTTCCCAGGGAATTTGGCTGGAATTTTTGCCAGGTCATCAGCAGGGCAGCTGTCCTTGAGTGTCCCTCCAGAGCCTTGGGAATTCTGGCATTCCCTGAATGTGTTCCCAAATCCCTCCCATCATCCACCCCTCGTGCCCCATTCCCAGCTTCTCTGCAATCTCAAAAATCCCCATTCCCGAGTTTTTCCTGCAGCATTCCCCCCTCTGTTTGTATAGGGCAGGGCTGGGCCCTTCCCACCACCCCAAATCCTCTGGGATGGCTTTTCCCAGAAAACTGGGATGGGACTGGGCAGGGCACGGGGTCAGGCTGGGATGGGATTCCCGAGGGATGGGTTGGGAGTGGCTCCGAGGGCTCGAAAACTCTTGGAAAGCTCAGCCCAAATCCATGGGATTTTATCGGGATGGGGAGAGAGTGACCCCTGAGTGACCCTGGAGTGACAGGAGCACGGATCTGTCTGTCATTCCCAAAAATCTGGGAATGGAGCGTGTCCTGGCTGGGATAACCAGGATCCAGCCCTGTCTCATCCCAAATATCCCATGGAAAAATGGGATAAACACCCCATGGATAACCAGGATCCAGCCTTGTCCCATTCCAAATACCCCAGGGATAACCATGGGATCCACAGGATCCAGACCTTCCCATCCCATGGAAAACCCAAATATCCCATGGATAACTGGGATAAACACCCCATGGATAACCGGGATCCAGCCCCATCCCATCCCAAACATCCCAGGGATAACCAGGATCCAGCCCTGTCCTATCCCAAATGTCCCATGGAAAAATGGGATCCAGCACGGAGTTACCTGGGACAGGCCCCAGGAATGCCCTAGGACACAGCACAACCCCATCCCACAAATTTGGGATGCCCTGGGACACAGCACAGCCTTATCCCAAAATTATGGGATGACCAGGAAAATGGCACAGCCCCATCCCACAAATTTGGGATTACCTGGAACACAGCCCAACCTCATCCCTCAAATTTGGGGTGCCCTGGGACACAACCTCATCCCAAAATTATGGGATGAGCCTGGATACGGGCCAGCCCCCCGAGCGGGCCCTGCTCTTGCCCTCCCCGTTCCCATCATTCCCAAACTCCCTGTGGCGAGTCCCGGGAAGTCCGCCCATCCCAAGGGAACCCCAAGGAAACCCCAAACTCACCTCTGGCCCCAAAGCTGGGCCTGTAGACGCTGCCCACGCTGAGCCGGGCTTGGCTGTCGGGCACGGCCTGAGGAATTTCGGGAATGAAGGGCTCGGGATGAGCGACCCCAAAGGATTCGGGCGCCCGGAAGGGCGGCTGCGCCTCGTGGGGCGGGAACTGCGCCCCAAATCCCAGATTTTCCATGGATCCCATCCCGGTTTGCGCCTCGGGGCCGCCGTCGTGGTAAAGGCTGTGGGAGTAGCGGCGATCCAGCGGCACTCCCGCCGCTCCGTAGGGCTGCGGCTCCTCCCCGAAATCCTCGGGAAGCGCGCGGGGCTGCAGCGGGAACGCCGCCCCCGTCCCTGTCCCCATCCCTGTCCCTATCCCTGTTCCCATCCCCGTTCCCATCCCTGTCCCCATCCCTGTCCCTATCCCTGTCCCCATCCCTGTCCCCATAGGCGTCCCCATAGGGGTTCCCATCCCTGTCCCCATAGGGGTCCCCATCCCTGTCCCTATCCCTGTCCCCATCCCTGTCCCCATAGGGGTTCCCATCCCTGTCCCCATAGGTGTCCCCATCCCCGTTCCCATCCCTGTCCCCATCCCTGTCCCCGCCGCCACCGCGCTCCGCGACGCGGGGACACCCTCGGGGCGCTCCCCGTGCGGTGCCACCCCCGCGGCGACAAAGGGCGGCTGTCCCGCCACCCCCGCGGCGACAAAGGGCGGCTGTCCCGCCGAGGCGAAGGCGAACGACGACACGGCCACCCCCGAGGCTGTCGCCTGCCGCCCGCGCGCCGCTTGTCGCCGCTGTCCCGCCGCGCCGCCGTCGCCCAGCGCTCCGTCCCGCCAGTTGGGCGGCACCTGGCCGAACCCGAAGGGATGTCGCGCTTGTCCCCGCACTGTCCCCGAGGCGGGCGCCTGGCGGCGGACGCTGCCGGCCGTCCCCGCTGTCCCCGCTGTCCCCGCCGTGCCCGCCAGCCACAGGCGGCTGCCCGGGGGCCGCTCCTGCCCGGCGGGCACGAACTCGGCGCCGCTGTTGAGCAGGCTGTAGAGCCGCCCGTTGTTCTCCCACTGGATCAGCTGCCGCCACGGCTCCTGCGCCGCCGCCAGCAGCAGCAGCGCGGCCCAGAGCGCCCCGCGCCGCCACAGCCCCGCCGCCATCGCCGCCGGATGGCCCCGTGCGGCTGCACCGCCGCTGGCACCGCCGCTGGCACCGCCGGCCGGGCAGCGCCGCTCGGGCCCGTCCCGCTCGGAGCGCGCCGGGAGCGCGGGGCCGGCAGCGCCTCCTCCTCCTCCTCCTCCTCCTCTCCCTCCTCCTCTTTTTCCTTCTCCTCCTCTTTTTCCTTTTTTTCCTCCTCCTTTTCTTCCTTCTCCTTCTCCTTCTCTTTCTCCTCTTTTTCCTTCTCCTCCTTTTGCAAGCCTTCCTCCCTCCACTTCCTTCTCCTCTCCTCCTCCTTCTCCTCCTTTTCCTTCTCCTCCTCCTCTTTTTCCTCCTCCTCCTCCTTCTCCTCCTTTTCCTTCTCCTCCTTTTCCAAGCCTTCCTCCCTTCTCCTCCTCCTCCGACCCCGCCTCCTCCTCCTCTTTTTCCCCCTCCTCCTGTCCCTCCTCCTCCTTCTCCTTTTCCAAACCTTCCTCCCTCTCCCTCGTCTCCCTCCTCTTTTTCCTTCTCCTCCTTCTCCTCTTTTCCCAAGCCTTCCTCGTCCTCGTCCTCGTCCTCCTCCTCTCCCTTTTCCTCCTCTTTTTCCTTCCCCCCCTTTTCCGAGCCTTCCTCCCTCTCCCTCTCCCTCTCCCTCCTCCTCCTCCAGGAGGAATTCTGCTGGAATTCGCGGGATTCGCTCCAAGGCTTCGCTCCCAGAGCGGTTCCCGCACTCCGGAAGTGCATCCAGGCGGAAAAAAAAACTTGGAATTTTCACTTTTCCCCACTTTTTGAACCGCGGAGTGATTCCCGGAGTGAATTTTGGGTGGAATTCCTCGGGATTCAGTCCCGGGAAGCGCCTCCAGAGCGGGTCCTACCCTCCGGGAGAGGGCGGGAATTGCATCCAGCTGGGATTAAAAAAGTGGAATTTCCCTTTTCCCCGCTTTTTGAACCCTTCAAGGATCCCTTTTCCTGCCCAATTCCCACCACTTCCCGATTTTCCCGGGAAAAGCCCCTTCCCAAAGGATAACCCTGCCCAAAAATGGGATTTTCTCCCAAATTTTGCCTCTTCGGGGCCACTTGGAGTTTTCTCCCTGGATATTAAATCCTGAATTATGGCAGAGAACGCCTGGAATTAAACAGGAATTTGGCTGGAAACTCATTCTTATTTTTTGGGGGATGTTGAATAAAAAATGGGATTCGAGGAGGGAATCCCCAAACCCCGTGGTTGGTGGGACCCCAATCCCCTCTGGATCCCCAAAAAATTCCAGGGTTTTTCTCCTCTAGGAATCCTGGAGTTGATGGAGCAGGGCGGGATGGAACTCCGGGACAATTCCCAAATCCCAAACCCAAAATCCCGGATCCCAAATACCCAATTCTCAAATCCCAATCCCCAAACCCCTGATCCCAAATCCTGGATTCCAGATCCTAAACCCCAAATCCCAAACTCCAAATCTTGTATCCCAAATCCTGGATCCCAAACCCCAAATCCCGGATCCCAAACCCCAGATCCCAAATCTCAGATCCAAAATCCCCGATCCCAAATCCTGGATTCCAGATCCCAAACCCCAAATCTTGTATCCCAAATCCTGGATCCCCAATCCCAAACCCCGAACCTTGGATCCCAAATCCCGGATCCCAAATCCCCAAATCCCAAATCCCATATTCCGAGCGCTGGATCCCAAATCCCGGATCCCAAATCCCAAATCCCTCCAGTGTCACGGGCGGTGTCGCCGCCGCCAGGGGGCGCCAGCAGCCCGCGCTGGAGCAGCCAATCCCGGGAAAACCCGGGAATTTTTGGGATCGGGATTTCTCGGGATAGCGGGACCGGGGAATCCCAAACTCCCGGCTGGAATTGGGGAATCGCCTCCGTCCCGACATTCCCAGCGGGAATTCCACACGTTCCAGAAGGTTCTGGGGCTCCGGAAGGTTCTGATCCCAGCACCGGGGCAGGAGAAATTCCCAGATCCAGGGGGTGGAGAGGATTCCCAAATCCCCAGTGTCAAATCCCTAAACCCCAAATCCCCAATCCAAATCTGAAATCCCAAATCCCCAAATCCTCAAATCCTTAAATCCCCAATCTGAAATCCCAAACCCCAAACCCCAAATCCCAACTTCCTGAATCCCCAATCCCAAATCCCCAAATCCCCAATCCCAGATTCCCAGTCTGAAATCCCAAATCCAAATCTCAAATCCCCAAATCCCAAATCCTCAAATCCCCAATTCCAGATCCCCAATTCCACATCCCCAAATCTCAAACCCCAAATCCCCGAGTCCAGCCCAACATCTGCACAGAACAAATCCCATTGTCCAGGGGCTCCAGAAGATCCCGATCCCATGGGAATTCCCATCCTTTCCCCCCACAGGTAATGGGAATGAATTCCTGGGACATTCCCAAACCGGGATATTCTGGGAAGACTGGAATTCCCTCCTGATGGAATCGGGGCTTAGAGGGACTCCAAATCCATGGAATTTTCCCCCCAAAATTGGGAAATTGGGTGGGAAAATGATCCAGGATGGGATTTTTTTTTTGGAGCCCCATCCCAAAGCTCCCAAATCCTGAATTCCAGAGCATCCCAGAATTCCCAACCCCAGACAGAGGAAATCAGGAGCAGCTCTGGATTTTCTGAAGCTGCAGAGTCAGGTCCAAGTAATTCCAGATTTAAAATCCCAGGAAAAGCAGGAATGGGAAAAAGGTGGGAAACTGAACTGACCTTCCCATCAAAATAGGAAGGGGAATGGGAAAAAATGAGAAAAATCAGGATTGGTTTGGGAATTAGAGCTGGGGGGGATCCCAGTAAATCCTGGATGAGCCTGGAAAAATGTGGAGGAAAATTCCCTGCAGGAATTTATTCTGGGGATCAAATTTCCAGTTTTTCCTTGGAAAATTCCAAGGAATTACAATAAAAACCGAGGCAGGAGGGTGAGGGAGGGAAATCAGGGAATGGGAATAGAATCATCCCCATCTTCCCATTGTCTTCCATGGAATTCCCATGGGAAAAGCTCCACCCAGACAGGAATCCTTGGATTCTCCAAGGATGAGCTTTTGCCAGATTTTCTCCCTGGACCCCGGAAGGATTTTTTGGGATGTGCTCCCACTCCAACCATTTTTTAGGGATTTTTATCCCTGAGGCCGAACTGAAATTCCCTGGATTCACCTTGGGATGGGAGATGGAAAAAGCAGGATCTGGGAGCAGCCGGAATTCCTTTGGATCCCCCACTGGGGTATCTCCTCTTCCCAAAACCATTCCATGGATTTTATCCCTGGATCTGCATTTCCGTTCTTCCCATAAATCCCTGTCCTGGTATTCCCCCAAATCCCTGTCCTGGTATCCCTGTGGGTTTTTGGGATGAGAACATGGAATTCACTTCCTAGGATGTCCCCATTGTCACAAGGTGGGAATTACAGAAGGAGAGTCCCACTGGGAATTCCAACCCTTCCCAGGCCTGACATCACCTTGGGAAAGGCCATTCCTATAAATCCCTGAAGTCCCGGGACAGAGCCCTATTGTGACCTGGATGGATATTCCCAGATGGATTCTGGGTTCGGAGTGAATCCTTCCCAGGCTGGGATCCCACTCCATCCATCCATCCATCCATCCATCCATCCATCCATCCATCCTTCATCCATCCATTGATCCATCCATCCATCCATCATCCATCCATCCATCCATCCATCCATCCATCCATTCATCCATCCATCCATCCATCCATCCATCCATCCATCCATCCATCATCCATCCATCCATCCATCCATCCATCCATCCATCCATCCATCCATCATCCATCATCCATCCATCCATCCATCCATCCATCCATCCATCCATCCTTCATCCATCCATGGATCCATCCATCCATCCATCCATCCATCATCCATCCATCCATCATCCATCCATCCATCCATCCATCCATCCATCCATCCATCATCCATCCATTCATCCATCCATCCATCCATCCATCCATCCATCCATCCATCCATCCATCCATCCATCATCCATCCATCCATCATCCATCCATCCATCCATCATCCATCCATCCATCATCCATCCATCCATCCATCCATCCATCATCCATCCATCCATCCATCATCCATCCATCCATCCATCCATCCATCCATCCATCCATCCATCCATCATCCATCATCCATCCATCCATCCATCCATCCATCCATGGATGTTTCTCTTTCTTAGGATTGCTCTCCCCCATCCCAGCTGGGTTTTTCCTGAATTCCACAAAAACCATCATCCCCAAATCCCCGTAGAGAGGAGGCAGGGGGAGCATCTTCGAAGAAAGGAGGAAAAAGCAGGAAAAGGGAGACACATCCCAAAGGAACGTCCCCAGTGCTGCCTCAGTTTCCCGAGATCCTATTCCCACTCCATCCCCTCTCCATCCCCGCTCCATTCCCTCTCCATCCCCGCTCCATCCCCACTCCATCCTCTCTCCATCCCCTCTCCATCCCCTCTCCATCCTCTCTCCGTTCCCGCCCCGTTCCCGCTCCGTTCCCGCTCCCGGTGCCTTTAATTCCCGTTTTCCCGGCGCAGGCCCGGCCCCTCCGGTGACACAGCAGCGCCGGCGCGGGGCCGGGCGGAGCGCGGCGAGGCTGCGGCCGGAGCGGGGCCGGGCCGGGCCCTCCGCCGCTCATGGCCCTGCCCGGGGCCCGCTCCGCCCGCCCGGAGCCCGGGGAGAGCCCGGCCCTGAGCCCGCAGCGCCGCCGGTGCGTCCGGGGGAGCCCCGGGAGAGGGGCACGGGGGGTCCGGGCGTGCGGGACCGCGGGGAGGCTCCGGTGCGTCCCGGGGGAGCGGGAGCGGGGATGGGGGCACCGGGGGAGGCTCCGCCCGCCCCGAGCACGGGGACAGCCCGGCCCTGCCGAGCCCGCAGCGCCGCCGGGGCGTCCCGAGGGTCCCGGAGAGGGGAACCGTGGAGAGGGGATTCGGGAATTGGGGAATGGGAATGCGGGATCTGGGGATGGAGGATGCAGGGAGCGGGAACCGGGAATGGAGAACCGGGGATGGAGGAACCGGGGACGGAGGATTCGGGAACCGGGGATGGAGGAACCAGGAACGGAGGATTCAGGAATAGGGGATGGAAGATGTGGGAACAGGGGATGGAGGAACCGGGGATGGAGGAACCGGGGATGGAGGGTGGCGGGAATAGGAAATGAAGGCTCCCGGGATGGAGGAACCGGGGATGGAGGATTCGGGAATAGGGAATGGAGGAACCGGGGATGGAGGAACCGGGGATGGAGGAACCGGGAATAGGGAATGTAGGCTCCGGGGACGGAGGATTCGGGAATAGGGAATGAAGGCTCCGGGGATGGAGGAACTGGGGATGGAGGCTCGGGGAATGGAGGATGAGAGCGGCGGGGACAGACGCAAGGGGATGTGGGGAGCGGGAATGGGGAATCCGGGAAGAGGGGATGGAGGATGAGAGCGGCGGGGCTGGAGGATTCGGGAATAGGGGATGGAGGATTCGGGAATGGAGAATTCAGGAACCGGGGCTGGAGGATTTGGGAACTGGGAATTGAGAATTCGGGAACCGGGAATTGAGAATTCGGGAACCGGGGCTGGAGGATTCGGAGAGCGGGGCTGGCAGCTGCGGATACCGGCACCCTCCATCCCCGGAGCCCCGGAGGACGCGGGGACCGGGGCTGGGGGTGCCGGTACCGGGGATGGGGGGTGCCGGTACAGAGAATAAGGGATGCCGGTACAGAGAATAAGGGATGCCGGTACCGGGAATGGGAATGCCGGTGCAGGGAATAAGGGATGCCGGTACCGGGGATGGGAGATGCCGGTACCGAGGATGGGAGATGCCGGTACCGGCGAGGGAAACGCGGCCCTACCGGCTCCCCCCTCCCCGTGCGCACCCCGAACCGGCTCCCCCCGCCCCGCCCCGCTCCCCCCGCGCCGTTCCCGGTTCCCGGGGGGCTCTCGGGGGCACGGCGCGTTCTCCCCCCGCCGCGGCCGGGGCGGGGCCGGGATCCGGACGGGGGGGATGGCGGCGGGAAGGGCTCCGGGAGGGGCCCCGGGGCCGCTGCAACCCCCCTGTGGGGCTGTCCCCGCCGGTAACGTGTCCCCCCCGCGACAGCGAGCGGAGCAGAGCGGCCCCGGCCCCCGCGGAAAAGCCCTGAGGGAGGCGGGAGCCGGCGGCGAGGAGGAGGAGGAGGAGGAGGAGGAGGGGGAGGAAGCGAGGGAAGGAGCCAGGGGAAAACAGGAGCGGGAAGAGCTCGGAGCGGAGCCCGGGAGCGGCCGGAGCGCGCCGGTGAGTGCGGAGCGTCCCCGTGTCCCCCGGGGTGTCCTGTCCGTGTCCCTCTGTCCCTACGTGTCCCTCTGTCCCTGTGGGTGTCCCTGTGTGTCCCTCTGTCCCTGTAGGTGTCCCTCTGTCCCTCCGGGTGTCCCCCTCTCCCTGTGTGTGTCCCCCTCTCCCTGTGCGTGTCCCTCTGTCCCCCTGCCTGTCCCTGTCCGTGTCCCCCTGTCCCTCTGGGTGTCCATCCCCGGGAGGCCCCACCGTGCCCAGGCTCAGCCTGGGGGACGCTGAGGGAGGCCACAGGGGGGGTGACATTCCAGCGACATTCCCAGCAACATTCCCAGGCCCCATCCTTCCCCCCATAAACTGGGGGAAGGAGCGGCCAGAGCCCTTCCCAAGGATCTTCCCGGCCCTTGTCCCTCTGTCCCCGCAGGAGGACAGCCGGACACCCCCGCAGCCAACACCGGACCCGCCACCCCTCGTCGGCGACACCGCACCTCCCTTTCCCGCTGGAATTCCGCTTCCCGGCAAACCCCATCCTCTCCTCCTCCTCCTCCTCCTCCTGCTCCGGCTGCCACCGGCGGTGTCACCGCAGGGCCACCAGCGGAGTGTCCCCGCATGGTGCAGCCGTGAGCGGCGGCGTTAAGATGGTGAGAGCTGCCCGGGCCGGGCCGGGCGGGGAGCAGCGGCATGGACACCGGCCCGGCCGCCTAGGGAACGATGGACTCGCGGAGCCGCCGGGATGCGCAGCGCACGGAGCGGCCCGGCCCCGGCACCGGCACCGGCAGCGCCAACACCGGCACCGGCACCGGCAGCGGCCCTAGCGAGGGCGAGGGAGAGCGGGAGCGCATCCGCGGCCGCATGAGGATGGTGATCGGGCAGCTCGAGGGCATCCTGCGGGAGCTCAAGGAGGTGGCCAAGGAGCTCCGCGAGGTGGGGAAATCCCGGGATAACGCTGAGCATGAAAAGGGAAGGGGTTGGAGCGTGTTTGGCCGTTCCTGGCTCGGGATGGGGCAGCGGCGGGGGGGATTTCCCTGAGGTGGATTTCCAAAAAAAAGAAGGAAATTCGGGAGTCCCTCTCCAAAAGACAGGAGGAAATTCGGGTGTCCCTCTCCAAAAGACAGGAGGAAATTCGGATCTCCCTGAGCTGGATTTCCAAAAGAGAGGAGGAAATTTGGAAGTCCCTGAGATGCATTTTCAAAAGGGAGGAGGAAATTCAGGTGTCTCTAGGCTGGCTTTCCAAAAAAGAGGAGGAAATTTGGGTGTCCCTGAGCTGGATTTCCAAAAGAGAGGAGGAAATTTGGAGACCCTGAGGTGGATTTCCAAAAAGAGGGAGGAAATTTGGGAGCTCCTGAAGTGAATTTCCATAAAAAGGAAGAAATTCGTATCTCCCTGGGCTGAATTCCCATAAGAGAGGAGGAAATTTGTGTCAGAGAGGAGGAAATTCGGGAGTTCCTGAGGAGAATTTCCAAAAAAAAGGAGGAAATTCGGATCTCCCTGGGCTGGATTTCCAGAAGAGAGGAGGAAATTTGAGTGTCAGAGAAGAGGAAATGTGGATGTCCCTGAGGTGAATTTCCAAAAGAGAGGAGGAATTTCAGGCGTTCCTCATTGGTGGCTACAAGGTGAGGCGGATTGAGGTCCCCTCAGGGCCACCAAAGTGTCCTGGATTTGTGACATTGGGGTGTCCCCATGGAGGATTTGGGAATGTCCATCCCAGTGTCCATCTCTGCTCAGGGCCACCAAAGTGTCCTGGCAGTTGTGGCATTGGGGTGTCCCCATGGAGCCACCATGGAACCTTTGGAATGTCCCTGGCTGGTGGCTCTGAGCCAAGGTGGGATCATGGATTGGGCCCACTCAGGGCCACCAAAATGTCCTGAACTTGTGACATCCTGATTTTCCCAGTCTCCCTCCTTCCTTCCCATCCCTTTGCATCCAGAATCATTCCCGGGCGTTCTGTGCTGGGGAAAACGATGATTAAAATCCTTGGATGGAAAAATCCAGTTCAAATCCCCCAAAAATTCCCATGGGAAGGGCCCATCCCGTCTGGAATCTCAGGAATGGGATCAAAGGGGTTCCCTCCCAGCCTTTTCCCTGGAAAAATCCTGATGGTGATTCTCCTTGGGAATAAATCCCCTAATAATGCTGAGATCAATAGGGGATTAACTGGGAATGCTCTGGAAGGTCCAGGGATTGTTATCCCAAAAATAACGGCTTGGGGAGAGGGTTGGGAATTATTTAGGAGCAGTGTTTTGGGGAATTTTGGGAGCTGGATTTGGGGGATTTTGGAAATAGCTTTGGGGATTTTGGGGAGCAGTGTTTTGGGGGATTTGGGAGCTGGGTTTGTGGGATTTTAGGAGCAGTTTTGGGGAGATTTTGGGAGAAGTTTTGGGGGGATTTTGGGCACAGTTTTGGTGGGATCCAGGCCTGGATCTCTCCATCCTGGCCTTGGATTGACTTCCAAATCCTCTTCCCAAATCCCTGTGGTGATGGAGGGGCCATCAGATCCCATCCTTTGATCCCATTGGAATTCAAACCCTTGATCCCATCAGATCCCATCCCTTTGATCCCATTGGATCCCACCAAATCCCATAGTTTGATCTCACTGGATCTCAAACCATTGATCCTATCAGATCCCATCCCTAGGATCCCATCAGATCCCTTCTTTTGATCCCATTGGATCCCATCCCTTGAATCCCATCAGATCCCAACATCCCAACCCTTTGATCCCATCAGATCCCATCCCTTTGATCCCAATATCTCAACCTTCTGACCCCATCAGATCCCATCCCTTGGATCCCACCGGATCCCACCCTTCTGATCCCAGCCCAAAATCCAGGATCTGGAGCCACCAATCCCAACTCCCAGCTTGGCCTACAGCCAAAATTCCCAAAATCCCATAAAAACAAGGATGGGGCTCCAGCTGTCCCACATCTGCCTGAGCTGGGTGGGAACATCCAGATGGGATTGAATTGGGAAGCTCCTGGGAATTCCCCCCAGTTCCTTGGGAACATCCCCAGGGATTCAACCCAAACCTCCTCCCCTGTTTATGTGGGGAAAAATCCCCTGCGATTCCATGGGGGATAAATCCCACCAATTCCCTGGGAATATCTCCAGGGATTCATCCCAAACACCCTCATGTGCTTGAAGGGAAAAATTCCCCCCAAAATCCCTCATCCCAAACCTCCTCCCCTGCTTGTGGAGGACGAATCCTTCCCGGTTTCCTGGGAATTTGTCCCCTACAAGTAGGAAACTGGGTTTAGGATGAATCCCTGGGGATGTTCCCAGGGAACTGGGAGAGGATTTTCCCCCCTATGAACAGGGGAGGACATTTGGGGTGAATCCCTGGGGATATTCCTGGGAAATCGGGGGAATTTTTCCCCCTCCAAGCTGGAAAAGCTCTGCCAGCCTTGGTGAGGGAGGAAAAGAGGGGGAGCAAATCCCAAATCCTTCTTTCCGTGTTAATCCCCCGCGGGAGCCGAGTGTCACTGGGGGATTTAACCCCTGGCTTAAAATAGGGAATGATCCTAAAAATAGCCCGGAGTGACACTAATCCTGTGATGGGGACAGCCAAAAGTGACACCAATCCTGGGATGGGGACGGGACTGGGATTGGGATGGGGACAGCTGTGACTGACATCAATCCCAGGATGGGGACAGGATTGGGATGTGTCTGGAATGGGGACAGCCGTGACACCAGTCCTGGGATGGGGCTGGTATTAAGATTGGGATGGGGACAGGACTGGGATGGGGACAGGGTTGGGATGGGGACAGTGACAAGTGACACACCAGTCTCGGGATGGGGACGGGACTGGGAAGGCAATGGCCATGAGTGGCACCAATAATGGCTGATTTGGATTGGGATTGGGATTGGGATACACTTCCTGCTGTCCCTGCTTGATCCCGGTCCCTTCGGTGAGACTGGAAAGGGACCTCAGGTGACAGGGACACGCTGGCCCTGTCCCAGAGCTGAAATTCCTGTTGGGAACAGAGGGGATCCTGTTCCAGCAGAACCATTTGGTAACGGGATATTCCCAAAGATTCCCAGCCTCCTTCCCAATTTTTCCTTGTCCCAAAAATAAAGAGGTCAGAAAATACCTTTTTTTACTCTCTTTCGCAAGTTTAGCCCTTCCTCTCCCAGAAAAGAAGAAAAAATAAAAGGGAAAGGGGTCTGGAAAGGGAAAAAGGAGTTTTCCTGATTTCCAGGCATCCCTGGGGATATTCCCAACAAGCTTCAAAGCCAAAGCTTGAGTGATGGAGGGATCCCACTATCTCTGGAAGTTTTGGGGTGGGAAAACAACACAGAAATCCAAGGGGAGGAGTTGGGACCATCCATCCATCCATCCATCCATCCATCCATCCATCCATCCATCCATCCATCCATCCATCATCCATCCATCCATCCACCCATCATCCATCATCCATCCATCCATCCATCCATCCATCCATCCATCCATCCATCCATCCATCCATCCATCCATCATCCATCCATCCATCATCCATCCATCCATCCATCCATCCATCCATCCATCCATCCATCCATCCATCCATCCATCATCCATCCATCCATCCATCCATCCATCCATCCATCCATCCATCCATCATCCATCCATCATCCATCCATCCATCCATCCATCCATCCATCCATCCATCCATCCATCCATCCATCATCCATCCATCATCCATCCATCCATCCATCCATCCATCATCCATCCATGGATCCATCATCCATCCATCCATCCATCCATCCATCCATCCATCCATCCATCCATCCATCCATCCTTCATCCATCCATGGATCCATCCATCATCCATCATCCATCCATCCTTCATCCATCCATGGATCCATCCATGGATCCATCCATGGATCCATCCATGGATCCATCCATGGATCCATCCATCCATCCATCATCCATCCATCCATCCATCCATCCATCCATCCATCCATCCATCCATCCATCCATCCATCCCGTGTCCATCTCTCTCTCCGCAGGTCGTGTCCCAGATTGACCGCCTGACGTCGGACTTCGCTCTGGACCTGGAGCCGGACGCTTGGACTCCGGCCACGGCCAGCAGCACGTCCAGCAGCGACCGGGGCGGCGCCAGCCTTGAGCTGGGCCCGCTGGACTTCGCCGCCTCCGACGTCCTCTCGGACAGCTGGGAATTCTGCTCCTTCCTGGACGCCTCCACGCCCTCCGACCCCGGCGACTGCCCGGAGCCCCCGCGGCCGCCGCCGGCCCGGCTGATGAACGGGGGGGTCCCCGTGGCCAATGGCCCCCGTGGGGGTGGGGGGACCCCGGATTCCTCCAGCGAGGAATGTTTTGGGAGTGCCACTGTTCCCAAAATCCCGGCCCAGCGGCCGGCGGGGACGCGGGAACGCGTCCGCTTCAGTGACAAGGTGCTCTACCACGCCCTGTGCTGCGACGACGACGGTGACGCCGATGACGGTGCCGACATTCCCGACGATCCCGCCAGGAAGGGGCCTCGGGAGCAGCTTCCGAGGAACCCAGGCGTGATCCCGATCCGCAGGGCCACGAGGAACAGCAGCACCCAGACCGTGGCCGATAAGAGCACGCAGACGTTGCTGCCGTACGTCCCAGCCAGGCAGAGAATTCCCAACAAAAACTGAGCCCGGATCCGGGTTTGGAAAGGGTTTGGGGGAGGGGGAAAATCCCTGGGAAAGGGGCTGGAAAAGATCTATATATAAATATAAATATATATTTCAATAAATCCGTACTCCTCATAAACGCCGAGTGAGAAGGTGGCAACAAATATCCCAATATCGCCGTATCCCAGTATCTCAATATCCTGATATTCCAATATCCTGACGGTTTTCCAGGCTCAGGGAATTTTAAATGATTTTTTTTTTACTGGATCGAAGGAGCTCAATAAATCATCCAGCACAGAGAAATTCCAACCATGACACGGATGTGCCAGGAGGGGCCAGCCTCCATTCTGGAGGGCAGGAATGGGGCACAGATTGGAATGTGGGAATGCTGGAGGGGTGGCAGGATCAGGGAGGGGGAATTTCCCTTCTCTGGGATGTGTTATCCCTGTTTGGTTTAGGGAAAATCAGCGGGGTCGGACATTTCTGGCTGAGGGGATTTGGGAGGGCTCCAGGATGTCACTGGAATTTCAGTGGAATATCATTCCCAACTCCAAGAGGAACAACAAGGGGGTCACCAAAACCCCCAGGAATGAGGACCTGTCTTTGGGAACTCCTTCCCCCTGAATTCCCAACTTTTCCGGCAGAAATATCCCTGACCTCGAGTCCTGCATCTGTCTGAAAAAAGTCCCGCTTTTCCTGAGCTCCCTAATTCTGCTTTTCCACATCCAAATGCTGATTTTTCAGGGAAAGAAATCAGGTCCTGCTTGGAAACGAAGGAATCTAGAGCTCCAAATCCACCCTGGGCGTTTTTCCGAGGTATCCAAAGGGGTCGGAGCAGCAGCTGTTCCCAGGACAATGTTCCCGTGTCCTTCCCGCCAGCGCCTCATCCCGCAGGGACACGTTTCCATCCCAGAGCATTCCTGGCACGAGGCTTTTCCAAGATTTTTTTGAGCCAAAAACACCACCGCAGCTCCTGATGGTCAATCCAGGTGGGAAGAGCTGCATTGCCGAGCAGCTTTGGGGTGGGAAATCAATGCAGAAATCCAAGGGGAGCAGCTGGGACTGACCATCCATCCATCATCCATCCCAGTGTCATCCCAGAGCCAGGACTGCAGGATATGCAGAATGCCTCTCAATCCAACCCCAGTCCAAGCAGGGTGAAACGAGCTTTTCCCCCAAATGCTGCTGGATCTGACATTTTATTTTTCGGGACTGCTGGGGAGGAGCAGCCTGGGACCATCCTGCGTTCCCACAGGAATATCCCACACTCTGTCCCGATGCTGGGGATGGACGCGGTGCTCCCAGGGAGCTCTGTTATCCCGGCCACCTCCAGGACACCAGGCATGGGTGGGCAGAGCCTGGAGCGCTGTCCTGGCAGGGACCGGGCTTGGCACATCCCCAGCTACCAGCAGGATCTGGGAACAGGGACCATGACGAGGACACGGCCGGGAGAGCCTTGCGGGCCACTGTTGTCTACGGGAGGGTGGCTGTCCCCAATGGCCCCACAGCTGGCCTCGATGTCCCCATGGCTGGCCACGATGGCCCCACAGCTGGCCCTGATGGCACCGCAGTTGTCCCCAATGGCCCTGTGGCCAGCCAAGATAGCCCCACCCCACTGGCCCTGATGTCCCCAAGGCCAGACCCATTGGCCCCACAGCTGGTCCCAATGGCCCCACAGCTGGTCCCGATGGCCCCACGGCTGGTCCCAGTGGCCCCACAGCTGGTCCCAATGGCCCCACGGCTGGCCACAATGGCCCCACGGCTGGCCACAATGGCCCTGTGGGGGCTTCCCACAGCCCTTGGAAGCTCCTGGGCTCCAGGGATCACCAGGAGTGGGCAAAGAGGGGATCTGAGGGCGTGGCCACATGGGTGTGGCTGTAAGGGGCGGAGCCACTTTTCATTCAGGCCGGATATCAAATCCCAGGATGGAGCCACCATCTATCCCTCTCCATCCCAGCCTGAGGCCGGCACGCTTCTCCCGGGCTGGATTTTGGGAATGTTCTCCCATCAGGATGCTGAGCTCAGGGAAGGACAACCAAAAACCATCCCCCACAGGGGATTCAGGAAGGGCTTTGGGAAGGATCCCCTGGGAATTCCCAGACTATGGGGAAGGATTCCCCAGGAATTCCCACCCCATCTTGCCAGCGGGATTTAATTTAGGAGCCAGCTCAGGCATCCCTGTGGGATTTTCCTCCTCATGATGGGGCTCCAACAGGCCCTGGAAATTTTTTCCTCTGGGAATCCCAACCCTTACACCGTTCCCAGCCAAACCCCGTAGAGCACACGGAGCTGGGAGGGATCGACCAACACGGTCCCAAATTTATTTGTCAAGGCACGAGAAACCCTCCAGATCCCGGATTTTAAAGGACTCCACCCAAGGAGCCCTCAGGGACTTCCCGTGCTCCGGGACAGCAGCACTCAGGGTGTCCCCACGTCCCCAACAGTGCTGGGGGGACCCTGGGACGCACCCGGAGCCCCCAGTCCCACGGGAATGACGAGCTCAGGATGTCCCCAGAGGCGTCCCCACAGCAGGACCTCACCCGGCCAGCGGGTGCCCCCTTCCCAAAAACGCCCCGGGATCATTCCTGGTGGGACAAACCCCTCCGGGATCCAGCGGTTAAGGCCAGGACGAGTCCGGAGGGACTCGGGGAGCGGGAAAAGGAGCGCGGGGAAGGGGCTCCTGGAGCCCCCCGCGCCCCAGCCACCATTCCCGAGGCTCCGGGCTTGTAAAGGGCAGGGAAAGGCGCCCGGGGCAGCACCAGAGTAGGGAACGGGGAATGTCCCCCTGGGATGGACACGCAGAGGGACACGGGGACACTGGGCAGATCCTCACCCCGCCTTTCCCGGGAAGGACGGGAGGCGGGGAACGGGAATGGGGTGGGGCAGGCGGCAGCTTCGGGTCCACCCTCCAGGACACCCCGGGGGTGTCACCGCCCAGAAGTGTCACCACCTCGGGGGTGTCACCGCCCAGGGGTGTCACCGGCCTGGAGGTGTCACTGCCCCGGGGGTGTCACCACCCCAGGGTTGTCGCTGGCTCGGAGGTGTCACCACCTCGGGGGTGTCACTGCCCAGAGGGGGTGTCACCGACCCAGGGGTGTTGCTGTCCCGGGGGTGTCACCGGCCCGAGGGTGTCACTGCCCCGGGGGTGTCACCGGCCTGGAGGTGTCACCGCCCCGGGGGTGTCGCCGCTGGCTCGGGGACAGGCGGGCGGGGCCGGGGCTGCCGTCAATCGATCTCCTGCTCCCGACCTGGGCGGGGGAAAGGGAATTGAGAGGGAAAACATGGAACTGCCGGCACGGGGAAGGGAACTGCCGGGATGGGATTGATAAATCAACAGATTAATGAACTAATGAATTAATAAATCAATAGAGTAATGAAATAATGGATTAATGGATTAATGGATTATCAAATCAATAAATCAACAAATAAATGAATTGATAAATGAATAAATAAATTGATAAATTAATACATTAATGGATTAATGGATTATTGGGGCCGCAGCTTGGAAAACTCTGGATCCTTTTCCAACCCCAGCAATTCCCATCATGCCAGAAAATCCATGGAAACCCCAAAAAACCCCCAAATTCCTTCCAGGGTTGGGTGTGGGGAGGCTTTTCCCCATCCAGAGTGCCCAGGAAAAGAAGGGATGCAGGAGCCACTGGATGCCAGGAGAAAATGGGAAAAACTGGGGAAAACCATGAAAAACTGGGAAATGGGGAAATGGAAAACCATAATCTGGGAAAAGCTGATAGAAAACCCATGAGAAAACGAAAATAGGGGGGGGGGGGAAATACCCCTTGAAACCTGACAAATGTTTCCCATGCAGATTTTAGGGAGAAAATAGGAATTATCCCGGATTTGCCAGAAATATCCACTCACCCTCTCTGCTCTCAGTGTTTTCCAGCAGCTGCAGAGCTGGAAAAAGAGAAAAACATCTTGTTATCAATCCTATCCCATTCCTAAAGGAAACGGCCCCAAAATCCCATTTTTGGGGGATAAACCCCAAAAGCGACCCCATTCCCAATTTCCCTACAGAATTCCCAGGGTTTGGTCCTGTGCCCATGGATAAAGGGAATCCCCAGGAACATCATGGAGCTGCTGGATGCTGGGCAATTATGGAATTGGGAGGTTTGATTTGGGAATTCTGACATTTTATTAAGGAATTGGAAAGTTTGATTTGGGAATTCTGACATTTTATTAAGGAATTCTGTCATTAATTAAAGAATGGGAGGTTTTATTTGGGAATTGTGAGATTTTATTAAGGAATTGGGAGGTTTTATTACAGAATTCTGTCCTTTCATTAAGGAAATGGGAGATTTTATTCAGGAATTGGGAGATTTTATTAAGGAATGGGGAGATTTTATTAAGGAATTGGGAGGTTTTATTTGGGAATTTAGAGGCTTTATTTGGGATTTTGAAGGTTTTTTTAAGGAATGGAGAGGTTTTATTTGGGTATTGGGAGATTTTATTAAGGAGTTGGGAGGTTTATTAAGGAACTGGGAGATTTTATTATGGAATTCTGTCATTTTATTAAGGAATTGGGAGGTTTGATTTGGGAGTTGGGAGATTTTATTAAAGTATTGGGAAGTTTATTAAGGAATGGGAAGGTTTTATTATGGAATGAGGAGGTTTATTAAGGAATAGGGAGGTTTTATTTGGGAATGGGGAGGTTTATCCAGGATCAGGAGTGTCAGAAAATCAATAGGGAAGGGGCCACCCCGAACCAGGATGGGGCACCCACCTGTCTTGGGCTCCTCCCCCTCCTCATCCCGCTCCTCTGGCCCTGGAAAACAAGGATCCCGAGGTGGGAACCCCATTCCCGGGATTCTGGGGGTGCCCCTTGGAGCATCCTGGCCTTTCCAGGCCACCACATTCCCAAAAATCCCAACGGGAAAAGCCCCAGCTCCAAGGGACAGCCATGGGTTTGGCACAGCTAAAAACCACCTGGAGAGGGATCCCTGGATCCCCCAAAATTTGGGATACCCCAGACTGGGAGGCTCTTCCCTCCCTCCAGCACCCACCAGGACCCCAGGAAGTTCCCACCCCCTGCTGCTGTTCCTGGGAGCAAAATCCGTGGAAAAATCCCATGGAAAAAGGAAATTCCCAAGAGAAACTGGGAGCAAAACCCATGGGGAAAAAACATGGGAAAAAGGTCATTCCCAAGGGAAACTGGGAGTAAATCCATGAAAAAATCCATGGAAAAAAGGTCTTCCCAAGAGAAACGGGGAGCAAATCCATGGAAAAAATCCATGATAAAAATGTCATTTCCAAGAGAAACTGGGAGCAAAATCCATGGGAAAAAAACATGGAAAAAAGGTAATTCCCAAGAGAAAGTGGGAGCAAAATCCATGAAAAAAAGGCATTCCCAAGGGAAACTGGGAGCAAAATCCATGGAAAAAAAATATGGAAAAAAGGTCATTTCCAAGAGAAACTGGGAGCAAATCCATGGAAAAAAGGTAATTCCTAATAGAAACTTGGAGCATTTTTTTCCAAAATCCATTAAAAAAAAAACATTGAAAAAAGGCATTCCCAAGAGAAACAGGGAGAAAAAATCCATGGAAAAAAGGTCATTCTTGAGGGAAACTGGGGGCAAACCCATGGAAAAAAGGTCATTCCCAATAGAAACTGGGAGCAAAATCCATGATAAAAAGACATGGGGAAAAGATCATTCCCAAGAGAAACAGGGAGCAAAAACCATGGAAAAAACCATGGGAAAAGGCAATTCCTGAGGGAAACTGGGAGCAAAATTCATAGGAAAAAAACCATGGAAAAAAGGCAATTCCCAATAGAAACTGGAAAAAAAAAATCCATGGACAAAACCCATGGATAAAAGGTCATTCCTGAGGGTGGCAGAGCCATTCTGGGAGCTTTTTGGGAACAAATCCCCTGTGGTGCAAACACCACCCCATAAAACTGTGGAATATGACCCGAAATGGGAGAAGGCATCAGAGGTGTCCCAGCCATGGGAAAAGGGGACACGCGTGGCAGTGCCACCCCCTGGTGTCCCTCCGGTGCCATCCGTCCCCTCCCGGCCTTTCCCGGGATTCACCTGCGCGCTCCTCGTCCTCCCGGCAGCTCTCCCGGATCTTCTGGTGGCACACGAAGGCCAGGACACCCAGCAGGGCCACCACGCACACGGCCAGGGCCACTGTCACCCACAGGGCCACCGCCGGGAATGCCAGGGGCTGGCCTTGCGGGGAGGGACGGAAAAGGGCCTGGATCAGCACCCGGGAATGGCAGCGGGACCCCATACCCAGGGTGACCCCACATCCGGGGTGATCCCACATCAGGGGTGATCCCATATCCGGGGTGATCCCACAACCAGGATGATCCCACCCCCGGGGTGATCCCCAATCTGGGGTGACCCCATATCCAGGGTGATCCCGTATCCAGGGTGATCCCATATCCAGGATCATCCCACACCCAGGGTGATCCCTCATCCGGGGTGATCCCATATCCAGGATGACCCCGTATCTGGGGTGATCCAACACCCAGGATGCCCCAAAACCCAGGATGATCCAACTTTGAGGGTGATCCCACATCCAGGATGATCCAGGGTGACCCCATATCCAGGCTGGATCACAACCCAGCCCCAGGAACTGCTTCCTGGGGGCATGGAATGTCCCCGTGGAAGACTTAAGTGTCACCTGCTGCCACCCCCTGCCATGGCAGTGCCACCTCCCACTGTCCCAGGCTGCTCCAAGCCCTGTCCCACCTGGCCTGGGATCCAGGGACAGCCACAGTGCTCTGGGAATGCCAGCCCAGCCAGGAATCCCTTCCCAAGCTCTGGGTGGCTTTGGGTGGCAGTGCCACCTCACCCAGCCCTCCTGGGTGGCCCCCGGTCACCTTCCCCAGCCGTGCTGGGTGCCCCCATGGTCACCTCCCCCAGCCTTCCTGGGTGCCTATGGGTGACACTGTCACCACGGCCACCTGCCCCATTGTCCCCTGAGTGGCTTTGGGTGCCAGTGTCACCTCCCCCAGTGCTTCCTGGCTGGCTCTGGGTGACAGTGCCACCTCCTCCAGTGGCTCTGGCTGCCAGTGTCACCTCCCCCAGTGCTTCCTGGCTGGCTCTGGGTGACAGTGCCACCTCCTCCAGCAGCTCTGGGTGCCACTGCCACCTCCCCCAGCTCCTCCTGGCAGGCTCTGCACAGCAGTGCCACCATGGTCACCTCTCCAGCCCCTCCTAGCTGGCTTTGCATGGCACTGCCACCTCCCCCAACTCTCTCAGCTGGCTTTGGCTACCACTGTCACCTCCCCCAGCCCTCCTGGGTGGCTCTGGGTGGCAGTGCCACCTCCCCCAGCCCCTCCAAGCTGGCTCTGGGTGGCAGTGCCACCTCCCCCAGACCTCCTGGCAGACTCTGGGTGGCAGTGCCACATCTCCCACCCCTCCTGGCTGGCTTTGGCTGCCACTGCCACCTCCCCCAGCCCCTTCTGGCTGGCTTTGGGTGGCAGTGCCACCTCTCCTGGTTGGCTCTGGGTGGCAGTGTCCCCTCCTCAGGCCCTCCTAGCTGGCTCTGGGTGGCAGTGCTACCTCCCCAGCCCTCCTGGGTGGCTTTGGCTGCCAATGCCACCTCTCCTGGCTGTCTCTGTGTGGCAGTGCCACTATGGTCACCTTGTCAGCCCCTCCTGGCAGGCTCTGGGTGGCAGTGTCCCCTCCCCAGCCCGGGCTCACCCGTGATGGTGACAGAGGCGTGGCCCTGCTGGCGCAGCGCGGCGTTGAGCACCAGGCACGAGTAGGTGACGCTGGGCTCCACCAGCACGCGCAGGACGCTGCGCACCTCGAAGAGCCCCTCCTCGTTGGCCACCTGCCACGTGGTGACGTTGGCAGTCAGGTTGGCACCCCGGCTGTCCTGCCACAGCACGCTGGCCTCGGGGTAGCCGCGGGACGCGTGGCACGTCACCTCCGCCACGTCGCCCGGCTTCAGGTCCTTGCTGGGCTCCAGGTGCACGCTGGGCTTGGAGTAGGGAGCTGTGGGGACAGGGGGGGACAGCAGTGAGGGCTGGGAACAGGAGTGGGGCCAGCCAGGATTGGGATGGGAATTTGCAGCTGCCAGGATTGGGATCTTCCAGCTGCCAAATCCATCCTCAGCTGAGGGTCACTGCTGGCCAAGGTGGCCCTTCAGCCAGGAACCTCGGCAGGGCATGGATCACACTGCCCAGGGAACATTTTGGGGAGGTGCTGTGGGGGCCAGGCAGGGACCAGAGTAGGGATTGGGATGGGGATCCCTACCCAACCAGGATTGGGATGGGAACTTGGGGCTGTCAGGATTGGGATCTTCCAGCTGCCAAAGCCATCCTCAGCTGAGGAGTTCAGCAGGGCACAGATCACACTGCCCAGGGAATATTTTGGGGACAAGGAGGGACTGAAGTGAGGATTGGGATGGGGAGCTTGGCCAGCCCCATCAGGATGGGCTCTTCCAGCTGCTAAACCCATCCTCAGCTGAGGGTCACTGATGGCTGGCCAAAATGGCCCCTCTCTGTCACTCCCCCAGAAACATTTTGGGGAGGACCTGTGGGGGACAAGAAGGAATTGGAGAGAGGATTGGGATGGGGAGCTGGGCCAGCCCTGAGATGGGGCTAAACCCATCCTCAGCTGAGGGTCACTGCCAGCTGAGGCAGCCCCTCAGCCAGGAGCCTCAGCAGGGCATGGATCACACTGCCCAGGGAACATTTTGGGGACAAGGGGGGGACTGGTGTAAGGATTGGGATGGGGAGCTGGACCAGCCAGGATTGGGATGGGATCTTGCAGCTGCCAGGATTGAGATCTTCCAGCTGCCAAACCCATCCTCAGCTGAGGGTCACTGCCAGCTGAGGCAGCCCCTCAGCCAGGAGCCTCAGCAGGGCACGGATCACACTGCCCAGGGAACATTTTGGGGACAAGGGGGCACCAGAGTGAGGATTGGGATGGGGAGCTGGACCAGCCAGGATTGGGATCTTCCAGCTGCCAAACCCATCCTCAGCTGAGGGTCACTGCTGGCCAAGGTGGTCCTGCAGCCAGGAGCCTCAGCAGGGCACGGATTGCGCTGCCCAGGGAACATTTTGGGGCAGCACAGCCACCACTCCCCATCTCCAGGGGCTCTCACCTGCCACCTGCAGCGCGACGGCGGCGCTGTCGTAGTCGCGCACGCGCACGAAGCAGGTGAAGCTGCCCTCGTCGGCGATGCGCACGCGGCGCAGCAGCAGGGACACGTTGCCCCGCTGCAGCTGGTCGTAGAAGAGCGCCGTGCGGTTGGCGTAGCCGCGGCCCTGGTCCTGCAGCCGGTCCTGGCCGCCGGAGAATTCGTGCACCACGCGCTTGGTGTCCGTCAGCTGCCAGATGAGGCTCAGCTCGGCCACGCTGAAGTTGGCCTCGGGAGAGAAGGAGCACAGCAGGGTGGCGTCGTGGCCAAACAGGGCCACCACGGGCTCCTCCGGCACCTGGATCTCCATGGCGCCTGCGGGAGGGGATGGGGACAAGCTGTGACAGCTGCAGGAGAACTTCCTGATGTGGGATTCTGCACCTGGATGGTGGCTGAGAAAATTGACGGTTGCCCGTGGGAGGGACATGTGGGCTGGTGGCTGTCCCCAGGACTGTCCCCAGCTATGCCACCCTGCTGGAAGGGGGACAGTCCCACATCCAGCACCAAATTGGGGCACCTACAGCTGCCAGGAGAAGCCAGGAGCACCAAAACATGGATAACATCCAAGCAATGCCCATGGGAGGGACACATGGGCAGGTGGCATCTCAGGACTGTCCCCAGCTATGCCACCTTGCTAGAAGAGGGACAGTCCCATATCCAGCATCAAATTGGGGCACCTACAGCTGCCAGGAGCACCCAAACATGGATAACACCCAAGCAATGCCCATGGGAGGGACACATGGACAAGTGGCATCTCAAGATTGTCTCTGGCCACACCACCCTGATGTGGAAGGGGGATAATCCCAGACAAACCAGAGGCACCTTCAGCTGCCAGGAGCAGCCAGGAGCAGCCACGGGCACCCAAACCTGCTCAAGGGCACAGAGCCCAGGTTGTCCCCACAGGGACGGGACGGCTGGTGGCAGTGCTGGGGACACAAGTCCCCAGGAGGAGCCAGCCCTGGCCAGGCTGGCAGCGCTAGGTGGCACCAGTGCTCCAGCATGGTGCCAGCTGGGGTGGCACAGCACGATTCCAGCTCATCCCAGTGCCCTGGCAGGATTCCAGCTCATCCCAATAACAAGGCAAGGGAAGGGATAACAATGAACACCAGGAGCCAGCCTGGCTGGAACTGAGGTGGCACTGCCAACTGCTCTCCTGGGAAGGGGGATCCGCCAGGACTGAGTGACCCCGGTGGGAAGGAGCTGTCCCCTGCCAGGAGCTGTCCCCTGCCAGGAGGTGCCACCCAAGGCTGTCACCCCATGGAGCACAAATCCAGGAGAAACACCCAGTGGGAGATGCCAGCTCAGGGCACGGCTCTGTCGGGACATGGGGGGCACTGGGGACATCTCCTGCGGGGTGGTGCCACCAGCCCCACTCACCTGCCAGGCCGAGTGCCAGGATGAGCAGCGGGAAGGGCATTCTTGGCATGGGAAAGGCCAGGATGAGAAAGCAGGAGCGCGAATCCTGGTGGGGAGGATCCTCTCTGGGAACCCAGAGCTGAGGGAAAACACAAGGAAAGGCTGGGATGGTGCTGGGATGGAGGGACAGAGCAAGGGAAGGGAACAGGCTGGGGATCCCAGGGCATTCCCAGGGATCCTACACCAGCCATTCCCAGGGATCCCATGGTATTCCCAGGGATCCCACACCAGCCATTCCCAGGGATCCCATGGTATTCCCAGGGATCCCATGGTATTCCCAGGGATCCCACACCAGCCATTCCCAGGGATCTCATGGCATTCCCAGAGATCCCATGGTATTCCCAGGGATCCCACACCAGCCATTCCCAGGGATCCCACGGCATTCCCAGGGATCCCACTGCAGCCCTTCCCCAGGATCACAGGGCAGCCATTCCCAGGGATCGCACTGCAGCCATTCCCAGGGATCCTGGGGATCCCACACCAGCCATTCCTGGGGAGCACCACCCCATCAGACACCACCCCCAGGAAGGGGTTCAGCTTCAGCCTGGCACAGCCAGAGGCATTGCTGCATTCCTGGCACTGACGGAGCCAGCTGTGCCCCAGGGAAGCCATGTGAGCCCCTTCCCTTCCCTTCCCTTCCCTTCCCTTCCCTTCCCTTCCCTTCCCTTCCCTTCCCTTCCCTTCCCTTCCCTTCCCTTCCCTTCCCTTCCCTTCCCTTCCCTTCCCTTCCCTTCCCTTCCCTTCCCATCTTTCCCAGCATTGCCAGCCGCTCCAGCCCTGTGCTCCAAGAGGAGCTCCCAGGGGCCGGGATTTCGCTCCAAGCCCAACGGGAGCAGCTCCAAGGGACAGGGCTGCGGATTCCCGGCAGCTCCGGGGCAGCAGCGAGGCTCATCCCTGCCCAAAGGGAGGCAGGAGAAGCTCCGGGATGTGTGCCCGGAGCAGGGGAGTTAAAGCGGAGCTGGATGCACGGAAGGTGAGGGCAGAGTGCCCGGCCCCGCTGGATTCCCGAGGAGCCGCAGCGTGACCCGAATCAGCTCCAGGCAGCGGCGCCACTGCAGGGCCCTCCCTGTCCCCTGCCGGGTCCCACTGTGTCCCCTCCCCGGGTCCCACTGTGTCCCCTCCCTGGGCCATGCCAGCCCATCCCAGGGTCCCGCTGGGATCTGTAGGGTCCTGTGCCTGTGGGGTCACGGCACTGCCACATCTGTAGGGTCACGGCACTGTCACATCTGTAGGGTCACGGCACTGTCCCTCCCTGTGCCAGCTCATCCCAGGGTCCCGCTGTGTCTCCTCCCTGTCCCATCCCATCCCAGAGTCCCCCTGTATCCTGTTCCCTGTCCCAGCACATCCCAGTGTCCCTGCTGCGTCCTGTCCCTGTCCCCTCCCTGTGCCATCCCATCCCAGGGTCCCCCTGTACCCTGTCCCTGTACCAGCCCATCCCAGCGTCCCCGCTGCGTCCTGTCCCTGTCCCCTCCCTGTGCCATCCCATCCCAGGGTCCCACTCCATCCCCTCTCTGTCCCATCCCATGGTCTCTTTGTGTCCCCTCCATGTCCCCTCCCTGTCCCAGCCCATTCCAGGGTCCCTGCCCAGAGCCCCTGGCATTGGCACCCCCCCCCCCCCCTCCGTGGGGTCATGGCACTGCCACCCCTGTGGCTCCCACGGAGAAACTGAGGCAGAAAGAGGGGAAAAAGGTCCAGGGAATGGGGGAAACTGGGGCACAAAGAGGAAACTGAGGTATGGGGGAAACTGAGGCACAGGGAATGGGGAAACTGACACACAAGTGGGAAACGGGCACAGGGGGAAACTGGGGCATAGGGAATGGGGGAAACTGAGGCACAAGGGGAAAAGTGGGGCACAGGGAATGGGGGAAACTGAGGCACAAGGGGGGAAACAGACACGGGGAATGGAGGAAATTGAGGCACAGGGAATGGAAGAAACTGAGACAAAAGAGGAAACTGAGGCTCAAGGGGAAACTGGTGCACAGGGAATGGGGGAAACTGAGGCACAGGGAATAAGGAAACTGAGGTAAAAGGAGGGGAACTGAGGCACAAGGGGAAACTGAGGCCCATTTCTACACCAAGAGCCCTAAGAATGCTTCCCCTCTCCTTCCCTCCTGAGCATGAGGCAAAACGAACAATTCAGGATTTTTCCCACCCCCTGTCCCAAACTTTTCCCAACCAAACCCATCCCAGGGAGCCAGGAAGGAGGGAAAAGGCGATGGGGGGAGAGGGAAACCCCAACTCATCCCCCTTGGAACCCTTCCCTTTTCCTGGGGACATTGAACAAATCCTCTCTTCCCTACAGTTCTGCCAGGCTGGCTCAGGGGGTCACAGGAAGGTGACACCCGTGTCCCCAACCCTCCTGCTGCCACCACCGTGCTGTGACTCAGTTTCCCCAAGCCTGGTGTGGGACCCCCAAGACCTCAAGTGGGGATAGAAGGAATCCCACAAAACTTCCCTCCAGAAAGCCCAGGGATAATTCAATCCCCCAGAACCACACCTCACCCGTTCCCTGGTTTTTTGTAATCCCAAATTATCCCCCGGGTCCAGGGAAAAGTCCTTGCCTCCCACTGACCATTTGCAAGCCCCAAGGAAGCTGTTAACCCTTTCAGTGCTTCAATCCTCACTCGAGTGAGAGAAAGGAACAAGATGTAAAAGAACAACTTGAAGACATGGATGAAAAAGAAGTCCCAGATGGGAGGAATGAGGAGATGCCTTAATTTAAGGGTTAAAATCCTCTTGTAAGCTATGGAAAAATACTCTTTTTCCCTATAACACATGAAACTATAGGGAGATGAAGGGTTCAAATTAATATTGAGAAAAGGCCTCCAAATTAAAGTAAGCAGAAGTTTAAACAGAGAAAAAGAAAAGAGTGATGAGACCCTGTGCCCCCAGGAAGGAAAAGAAACAGATCTCTGTTCCCAGAGATGAAGATCATTTTAGAGATAGATAATGAGAACTTTTACCTTTAAACAGCTCATCTTTAAAACAATACCCCATAAGTGAGCACAACCCATAAACAAGATGTGGGAAGGCTTGTAGGAAATAATAGGGGCTTCAGGATAACAAATAATAAATTTTCAGGTAATAAATTTCCCCAGGCAGATGCTATTTGTAAAAGAACCATGAGAGAACTCACAAAAAAATTCTCCATAACATCAACAAGAAAGACTTCTCTCCTTAAGTGAACTAAAGAAAGATCATTTTAGAAGTAATAAACTAAATAAAAATGTAATTTTTGGGGTGCCTGGGTCAGCCCCCCCTCTGTCCCTCTCCTCGAGCCAAGAGCTAGGCTCTGCTCAGGACTATTTTTAGGTCCTGCTCAAGTTGTGGGCGTGCAGCAGCAACGCCTCACGTGGGACTCTGTGGGGATGGGGTGTGGAAAGATGGGACACAGCTCCCAAATCCCATCAGGGGTTCAGGGTGGGGTGTTTGGGGCTAGGAAGGGACGAGGATTCAGGGTGACACCTGGCAGGAGGAAGGGATGAGGATTTGGGGTGATACTGGGAGGTAGAAGGGATTTGGGGTGCAATACTGGGAAGGAGAAAGAGATGAGGATTTGGGGTGCAATATGTGACAGAAGGAAGGGACAAAGATTTGGGGTACAATACTGGGAAGGAGGAAGGGATTTGGGGTGATACTGGGAGGAGGAAGGGATGAGAATTTGGGGTGCAATACTTGACAGAAGGAAGGGACACGGATTTGGGGTGCAATACTGGGAAGGAGGAAGGGATTTGGGGTGATACTGGGAAGGAGGAAGAGATGAAGATTTTGGGTGCGATACTTGGCAGAAGGAAGGGACAGGGACTCGGGGTGATCCTGGCCGGGAGGAAGGGACAGGGATTCGGGGTGATCCTGGCCGGGAGGAAGGGACAGGGACTCGGGGTGATCCTGGCCGGGAGGAAGGGACAGGGACTCGGGGTGATCCTGGCCGGGAGGAAGGGACAGGGATTCGGGGTGATCCTGGCCGGGAGGAAGGGACAGGGACTCGGGGTGATCCTGGCCGGGAGGAAGGGATTGCGAGTCGGGATGCCCCAGTGGGCCGGAGGAAGGCTGGGCGGGCTCTCCCTTGTCTCGGCGGGGAAAAAGGGAACCAGCGCTTCCTCCCGGCACCGCGGGCCGCCTTCAGCCCCGCGTACCCAATAGGGCGCTTCCAGTGGGATTCCCGAGCATCCCGGGGTGCCACCCACCCCTGCCTGCGCCCCGGGGACCGGGGGGACCCCCGCAGCCCCCCAACCCCCGCGGGGCTCCCCGAACCCCCCGGGGGAGCCCCATTCATTCCTCCCTCCCTCCTTCCCTCCCTCCTTTCTCCCCCCGCCCGCCCGGAACCCCGCCCGAGCGGAGCGCGGCCCGCGGGAGGGGCAGCGGAGCGGGGCGGCCCCGCAGCTCCCCCGGGCTGGGCCGGCCCCGCTGCGGCCGCACCCGGAGCCCCCGAGCCCCCCGGAGCCCCCGCACTCACCGGGCCCGCGGCGGAGGCAGCG
Organism: Molothrus ater; assembly: GCF_012460135.2. Taxonomy (NCBI): domain Eukaryota; kingdom Metazoa; phylum Chordata; class Aves; order Passeriformes; family Icteridae; genus Molothrus; species Molothrus ater. The sequence goes on along the minus strand of NC_050490.2, from coordinate 3,154,174 downwards.
CGGGCGGCGGGCGGCGGCCCCGGCACGATTGGCTGGGAGCGCTTCCTGCCGGGAACGGGCGGGAGGAGCCTGGAGCGGGACACGGAGCCAGGGGAATGGGGAGCCGGGAATGGGACACGGAGCCAGGGGAATGGGGAGCCGGGAATGGGACACGGAGCCAGGGGAATGGGGAGCCGGGAATGGGACACGGAGCCAGGGGAATGGGGAGCCGGGAATGGGGATTGGGGAGCCGGGAGAGGGACACGGAGCCAGGGGAATGGGGAGCCGGGAATGGGACACGGAGCCAGGGGATTGGGGAGCCGGGAATGGGGATTGGGGAGCCTGGAGCGGGACACGGAGCCAGGGGAATGGGGAGCCGGGAATGGGACACGGAGCCAGGGGAATGGGGAGCCGGGAATGGGACACGGAGCCAGGGGAATGGGGAGCCGGGAATGGGGATTGGGGAGCCGGGAGAGGGACACGGAGCCAGGGGAATGGGGAGCCGGGAATGGGACACGGAGCCAGGGGATTGGGGAGCCGGGAATGGGGATTGGGGAGCCTGGAGCGGGACACGGAGCCAGGGGAATGGGGAGCCTGGAGCAGGACACGGAGCCAGGGGATTGGGGAGCCAGGAATGGGGATTAGGGAGCCGGGAATGGGACACGGAGCCAGGGGATTGGGGAGCCGGGAATGGGACACAGAGCCAGGGGATTGGGGAGCCGGGAATGGGACACAGAGCCAGGGGATTGGGGAGCCGGGAATGGGACACAGAGCCAGGGGATTGGGGAGCCGGGAATGGGGATTGGGGAGCCAGGGGATTGGGGAGCCAGGGGATTGGGGAGCCGGGAATGGGGATTGGGGAGCTGGGAATGGGGACTGGGGAGCCAGGGGATTGGGGAGCCGGGTGAGGGACACGGAGCCAGGGGAATGGGGAGTCGGGAATGGGGATTGGGGAGCAGTGAGCTGGGGATTGGGGTGCCTGGGATTTTGAGATCTCAAAGTCAGGATGAGGTACATGGAACTGGGGATTTTGGGGATCTGAAATTTGGGATGAGATACACAGAACCAGGGATTTTGGAAATCTAAAAGTCAGGATGAGGTGCACACAACCAGAGATTTTGGAGATCTCAAATTCGGGATTTTAGAGATCCCAGATTCATGATGAGGTGCATGGAATGGGGATTTTGGTGATCTCAGATTCAGGATGAGGTGCATGGAACCAGAGATTTTGGAGATCTCAAAGTCAAGATTTTGGAGATCTCAGATTCGGGATGAGGAGATCTCAAAGTCAGGATGGGCTGCACGGAATGAGGGATTTTGGTGATCTCAGATTTGGGATGAGATACACGGAACCGGGGATTTTGGAGATCTCAGATTCGGGATTTTGGAGATCTCAGGTTTGGGATGAGATACATGGAACCAGGGATTTTGGAGAGCTCAGATTCAGGATTTTGGAAATCTCAAAGTCAGGATGAGGTGCACGGAACCAGGGATTTTGGAGAGCTCAGATTTGGGATGAGGTGCACAGAACCAGGGATTCTGGAGATCTGAAATTCAGGATGAGATGCAGGACTTTGGAGAACTCAAAGTCAAGATGTGGTGTACGGAACCAGGGCTTTTTGAAATCTCAAATTTGGGATTTTGGAGATCTAAAATTCAGGATTTTGGGGATCTAAAATTCAGGACTTTGGGGATCTCAGATTCAGGATGAGCTGCATGGAACCAGGCAGGAGGGCTGAGCCATCTCCTGTGGGGAGGACAGAGGGCAGCTGGAATTTGCCAGGTGGAGCCCAGGCTGCTTCCCAGGAAAATCCTGGTTAATGATTTCCCCGCTCCGTGCTGGGCAGAAAGCGCTGCTGGGGACACAGGGGTGTCATGGTTTGACACGGGAGGAATTTAGGGAATTAACCTAAATTAACATCAAATTAGAGGTTAATTTGAGGGTAAAAATCTCAAAAAAAAAAAAAAATCTCAATTTTTTTCTCAAAACTTTCAAATATCAAATTAGAAAAATCTCAACTTTTCAAGTTTGATCTTAAATTTTAAACATCAAAAAATCTTTTTTTGATTTCTCAAATCGAATAAAATCTCAAATTAGTGAACCAAAACCACTATGCAGGGGAAACCCCAAAATTTTGGGAGCCCTGGCACTGGAAGGGGACCCCCAAAATGAGGGTGGTTTGGGCCTTTCTTGGCTGCAGAGCACAGGAAGCTCCTCACCCTTTTGATTACAGGGGAAAGCTGCAACACCCAGAGCTGGAGAGCTGAAAATGGAAAGGTGAGAGTTAAAATAACCCCAGACCTGCTATATTTAAACCATTCCATGTTTGTTTGGTTGGGTTTTTTTTTATCCCTGGCAGGCAAGGGAGGATTTTGCACATATGTAAACTTTGAGATAAGAAATGTTGATTTAGAAATGTTATGGAATAGGATGGAGATTGTTGAGAGAGAAAAAAGTTTTAAAGGATAGTTTTATAGATAAGATTAGATGCTTTAGAGAAATGGAATTATGAAAGATGTAGTAGCATTTATGAGGGGTTGTTTTAGATGATTGGTTTTAAGGTATTTATAGTATGGTGTGGTAAAAAGTTGATTGGTTAAGAAATATTTATAATGTTTTGTAATTAGGAAATAGTTGGGTTTTGATTGTGATGGTGTGAACCATAACATCTGTAGAGTTTTACTTTTTTTATGAGATTGAAAATGGAATAAAAGTTTTTAAAACAGAGGGATGGAACACAGGGAATTCCATCCCAGGGTCACCTCACCTTCCCAATCTCCCATCCATCCCTGCCCTCTGGCAGTGGCAGCCATTCCCTGTGTCCTGTCCCTCCATCCCTTGTCCCCAGTCCCTCTCCAGCCCTCCTGGAGCCCCTTCAGGCTCTGCCAGGAGCCCCAAAATCTCCCTGGAGCTTCTCTTGTCCAGGTGAGCACCCCCAGCCTGGCTCCAGCCTTGGAGCAGCTCCAGGGCCTCCTCTGGGCCCTCTCCAGCAGCTCCAGGTCCTGATGCTGATGTTGCAGGTGGGGTCTCACCTGAGCAGGGCAGAATTCCCTCCCTGCCCCACTGCCCACGCTGCTGGGGATCAGCCTGGCACAACAACTCCAGCATCAAACCTCAGCACCCCAAAACCACAGGTGCAATCCACCAAAAAGACCAAAAAAGACATAAATCCCCCCCCCAAAAAAAGTAATAAATTCCCCCCAAAAAAGACATAAATCCCCGAAAAGGACATAAATCCCCCCCCCAAAAAATACATTAATCCCCCTCCAAAATTCCCCGCAAAAATATACCATAAATTCCCCGCAAAAAAGACATAAATTCCCCCCAAAAATATACCAACTGCCAGCAGTGTCCAGGGCAGGGCTCCCCACCTTCCCAGAGTCCTGATTTTGTCCCTTCTCCCAGCAGTCCAGGTGATAAAAGCAGCACCACTGCTTTGATTTCTCAGCTGCTCTGCTCCTGGTGGTGTTTGGAGGCACCTGGAGATTTCTGAGGGTTAAACAGAAACACCAAAAAATAAATAAAAATAAAAAAAAACCAGGAAAAACAAAGCAGGTTGGAAACAAAGGCAGTTTTTAACACCAAAACACACTCAGAATTAAAATCCATGCTGCTCTTAATTAACAATGCAAAGGCTTCCAGGGGGGAGTTTCAGTCAGGGATGTCTCCATCCCAAATGATTATTTATGGCTTATTTTCCTTCCTCAAACCCTGCAGTAGCCCAGGTGTGTGGGGAGAAGAAATGTGCATAAAAAATGACCCCAAACCCCACAGAAAGGTGAAGCACAGGGCTGGGATTTGCAAGGTTAATTCTTGCAAAATAATTCTTGCAAAAAATAAGGCCAGGATTCAGTCAGGAGCAGGAAGGAGGTGCTGGGACACACCCAGGGTCGGCTCAGGGGATCAGGGCTGTTTCTGCTGGTGAAAATTCCCATTATCACCATGGGAATGCTGCACAGCTCTGCTTTCCAGCAGTTGGGATCTGGGAATCAAAAGTGTGGGGCTCAGGAGGATCATTCCCAAATTTCCTCCCAGCACCCAGAAGGCTCAGGACTGACCCAGTGATGCCTTGGGAAGGCTGAGCTAGAACACAGACTACACTGAGTTAAAGAATAAAGAATCCCTTTAATTATATCTATTGAGGATATAATAATAACAATTATATATATATATATATGTATAAAGGGATTTATTAAAAGGATCTCCTCAATGGATTCACCTTGGGCAGCACAAGAGCCCAGCCAGGGCCACACCCAAGCTGGACCCAAAATGATGGTCACAAAAATGGACAGCTGGTCATGGGGTCTCTCACTTGTATAAATTCTGCTCCATTTGCATATTGGAGTTAATTGTCCAATTCCGGGTTTAGGTTATGAAGTCCCATCCTTGTTTTTCTCTCTTCATTCCACCAGTGTTTGTGCTCTTGGGCCCAAAATTTGGATCATTTGTCCTTGGTCCCTGTGGTATTTGCTGGGATGCCCTGATGAAGGCAGGAATGATGCATCTGACTCCATGTTCTCAGAAGGAATTGTATTGTATTGTATTGTATTATATTATATATACTTACTGAATGCTAAAAAGATAAAAACAAAAACTTGTGACTCTTTCCAGAGTCCTGTCACAGCTTGGCCCTGATTGGCCCAAGAGTGAGAACAACTCCCAGCAGAATGCAGTGAAACAATCACCTGTGGGTGAGCAATCTCCAAACACATTCCACATGAGCACAGCACAGGAGAAGCACATGAGATCAGAATTGTTTCCCTTTTCTCTGAGGCCTCTCTCTGCCTTTCAGCTTCCCAGGAGTAAAAACTTGGGCAAAGGAATTTTTTCAGAGAATGTGAATGCCACAGGTGCCCAGCTGGAGCAGGAATTGTTTTGTCTCCCTGCTCTGTGCAGAGAGCTCACCATCCCATAATATGAAGCCCAGAGCCACATGCTAAATCTGAAAAATAGAAAAGCTAAACCTGAGGCATCATTTCTCCCCAGTGCAAGGGTAAATCCCCCCTTCCATCCCCAAAAACCTCTGAAATCAAGGAATCCCAGGAGGGTTTGGGTTGGGAAGGACCTTCCAGCCCATCTGGTGCTGTCAGATTATTCCCAGCTTTTACAGATAGGGCAACTTTTAAAAGATTTTTATTCCATTCTCAATCCCATTGAAGGGTGAGACATAAAAATGTGTAAAGCTCAATGCCATTCCATCAGAAGCCAGTCTATTTCCTGGTTAAAATACCTTATACATGGTTCTCAGCCTATTAGCTTTCTACACAATGCTGCTAATACTCCTCACACCCATCACCTCTATTTTTACCTGGATTTTATCTATATTTTTACCTGTATTTTTACCTGTATTTAACACCAATCACCTCTATTTTTGCCTATAGTTTAGCTATAATTTATCTATATTTAACACAAATCACCTATGTTTTAACCTATATTTAATACCAGTAACCTGTATTTTTGCCTATATGTAACACCAATCATCTGTATTTTCATCTCTGTTTTTACCTGTATTTTACCTATATTCAACACCAATCACCTCTATTTTTACCTCTATTTTATCTATATTTTACCTATATTTAATACCAATCACTTATATTTTACTTATATTTTTACCTATATTTAACACAAATCACCTATATTTTACCTATATTTTTAGCTATATTTAACACCTATCACCTATATTTTACCTATATTTTACCTATATTTAACACAATCACCTCTATTTTTACTTATATTTTAACCTATATTTAAAACAAATCACCTATATTTTAAGCTATGTTATTACCTATATTTAACACCAACCACCTATATTTTTACCTATATTTTACCTATATTTAACACAATCACCTCTATTTTACCTATATTTTTACTTATATTTTTACCTATATTTAACACAATCACCTCTATTTTTATCTATATTTTTACTTATATTTCTACCTATATTTAACACAAATCACTTCTGTTTTTACCTGTATTTTTACTGATATTATTACCTATATTTAACACCAATCACCTACATTTCTACTTATATTTTAACCTATATTTAACACCAATCACATATAATTTTACATAAATTTTTACCTCTATTTAACACAATCACCCTTATTATTACCTATATTTTATTTATATTTACCTATATTTTTACCTATATTTTAACACCAATCACCAATATTTTTACCTATATTTTATCTGTATTTTTACCTGTATTTAACACAAATCATCTCTATTTTAACCTATATTTTTACCTATATTTAACACCAATCCCCTCTATTTTTCCCCCACATGGTCCTGCTCCAATGCATCTTTCCAGTTTGAATTCTCTGAAATATTGGCTCTTTTTGCAAGGCCATCTTTCCCAGCTTGTTTCTGAGTTTTGTTTCCATATCTCTCTCAGCAATGTCAGCCCAGGCTGTTCCCTGCTCCTCGGGGAGGGCTGTGCCCTTTCTCAGAGGCTTTTCCAGGATGAAAAGCTCCTCTGTTCTGGGAGGAGTGAAGGGATGAGGAACCAGCCGTGCTCCAGAGCCCTTCCCTCCCCCAGGCATGGAAAATGAGGCTTTTCCCTTCTGCTCTCCTCCTGCTTCCTCCCCACGTCCTCCCCCCAGCTCTGCTGCCACCTGCACCCCACATCCAGCAAGGACAGCAGGAAGAAGGCAAAGAAGTGGATTTTGGTCAGGTTTAACCCTTTGCTGACCCAGAGATGGGGCAGCTGAGAGGTGTTTTAAAAACTTTTATCCATTTTCAGTCTCATGTGAAGGGTGGGACAATACAGATGTCATAATTCACACTATCACAATCAGAAGCCAACTATTTCCTAATTACATTGTAAGTGTTTCTGGGCCTATCAGCTTTTGTCACACCATGCTGGAAATGCTCTAAAGCCAATAATCTAAAATGCATCTTTCATAGTTCTATTTCTCCAAAGTATCTGGTTTTATTTGCAACTTTGAAACTTGTTTCTGGTTCCATTTCTCTCTCCACAATGTCTGTCCTATTCCATGGCATTTCTCAGTCAGCATTTCTTATCTCAGGTTGTGCATACAGATATGTGAGACTTCTGTCAGGCCCTGAGAATTCTCTACAAATCCATTTCCCACAGATTTTCCCCCCCAGATTGAGGAAATATGAGATCTTCTCCCCCAAAGGCATCACCCTTTGGTGCTCTGTCATCCCCTTTCAGCCCCTGGAGCCAGGCTGGAAGGCAGCAGGAGCATCCACCTGGCAAAATTCCTGGCAAAAATTCCACCTGAAATTCCTGAAATTCAGCAGAAAGGAAGGAGCCAGAGGTTCCTGCTCCAGTCCCAAAGCACGTGCAGTGTTTTGATCTCCCAGGGAATGAATTCAGCTCAGAGCAGCCCAGCTATCTGTAAATATCAGCCAGGTATTTTGTTATCAGAGAAAAGCCACCAGGCTTTTCTTTGGCCCAGAAAGATTGCTTCCAGCATGGCTTTCATCCCTTCAGGGTTCGGGAAAAAAGAGCTGTTATCTCTAAAAGGTTTCTTTGAGGTCTTTTCTTCAATGAACTACAAACCCCACGGTGCTACAAGAGCAGGAGCAGCCAGGCAGGACAAACACCTGGCAGTGTCCATGGGGTCACCATGTCCCCAGGGAAGTGGGGACACCACGGCCCAGCCATGTGGAAGTTCAAGAGAGCTGTCACCAGGGGGGGACAGCCAGTGCCACCTGGTACAGGGTGAGGTCTGTGGGCACACCAAAGAGCTGACAGACCTGGAGGCTTCACCCTACACTTTTATTTTCCCTAAAGTTACCTGAAATAGGCCAAATCCTAAAGCAGGGCTGCCCGGAGCAGCTGTGGCTGCCCTGGCAGTGCCCAGGCCAGGCTGGCCAGGGCTGGGAGCACCCAGGACAGCGGGAGGTGGCTCTGCCCGGGCAGGATGGGGTTAAGGTCCCTCCCGCCAGGGACTGAGGCTGAGGAGCATCCCGAGATCCTCTGGAGATCTGCTCCTGGCTCCTGCCTGGAGGTGCCACCAGCATCACACAGGGCCTGGCAGAGCGCTCTGTGTGCCGTGAGGGATTCCAGAGGCACGTCCTGCTGTGCATGGACACATGGACACATGGACAACAGGGACACACAGACACACTGCCCTGCATCCCAGTGCACCAGAGGCACGTCCTGCTGTGCACGGACACATGGACACATGGACACAGGGACACACAGACACACTGCCCTGCATCCCAGTGCCCCAGAGGCACGTCCTGCTGTGCACGGACACATGGACACAGGGACACACAGACACACTGCCCTGCATCCCAGTGCCCCAGAGGCACGTCCTGCTGCGCACAGACACACAGACATACAGACACATGGACATACAGACACACTGCCCTGTCCCACACCACATCCCAGTGCCCCTGAGGCACGTCCTGCTGTGCACGGACACACAGACATACAGACACATGGACACACAGACATACAGACACATGGACATACAGACACACTGCCCTGTCCCACACTGCACCCCACTGCCCCAAACACACATCCTGCTGCACATGGACAAACGGACACACAGACAGATGGACACACTGCCCTACCCTGCACCCCACTGCCCCAGAGGCACATCCTGCTGCCAGGCTGCACACAGACACACGGACACAGACACATGGACACACAGCCCTGCCCTGTCCTGCATCTCTCTGCCCCAGAGGCACATCCTGCTGTGCACAGACACATGGACATGCAGACACACAGACACACTGTCCTATCCTGCATGCCAGTGCCCCAGAGGCACATCCTGCTGCCAGGCTGCACACGGACACGTGGATATACAGACACATGGACACACGGACACATGGACACACGAACACGTGGATATACGGACACACGGACACACGGATATATGGACACATTGCCCTACCCTGTCCCACACTGCCCCAGAAGCACATCCTTCTGCCAGGCTACACACAGACAAACGGCCACATGGACACACGAACACGTGGATATACGGACACACGGACACATGGACACACGGGCACATTGCCCTGCCCCACACTGCCCCAGAGGCACATCCTGCTGCCAGGCTGCACACAGACAGATGGCCACATGGACACACGGACACATGGATATATGGACACATGGACACATGAACACATGGATATATGGACACATGGACACACAGACACATGGACACATGGACACACGGACACATGGACACACAGACACATGGACACACAGACACATGGACACACTGCCCTGCCCTGTCCCACACTGCCCCAGAGGCACATCCTGCTGCCAGGCTGCACACAGACAGACGGCCACATGGACATATGGACACATGGATATATGGACACATGGACACACGGACACATGGACACATGGACACACTGCCCTGCCCTGTCCCACACTGCCCCAGAGGCACATCCTGCTGCCAGGCTGCACACAGACAGACGGCCACATGGACAGACGGCCACATGGACACACGGACACATGGACACATGGATACATGAACACATGGATATATGGACACATGGACACACAGACACATGGACACATGGACATACAGACACATGGATATACAGACACATGGACACACGGACACACGGACACATGGACACACTGCCCTGCCCTGTCCCACACTGCCCCAGAGGCACATCCTGCTGCCAGGCTGCACACAGACAGACGGCCACATGGACACACGGACACATGGACACATGGATACATGAACACATGGATATATGGACACATGGACACACAGACACATGGATATACAGACACATGGACACATGGATATATGGACACATGGACACACAGACACATGGATATACGGACACATGGACACATGGATATATGGACACATGGACACACGGACACATGGACACACTGCCCTGCCCTGTCCCACACTGCCCCAGAGGCACATCCTGCTGCCAGGCTGCACACAGACAGACGGCCACATGGACACACGGACACATGGACACATGGATACATGAACACATGGATATATGGACACATGGACACACAGACACATGGATATACAGACACATGGACACATGGATATATGGACACATGGACACACAGACACATGGATATACGGACACATGGACACATGGATATATGGACACATGGACACACGGACACATGGACACACTGCCCTGCCCTGTCCCACACTGCCCCAGAGGCACATCCTGCTGCCAGGCTGCACACAGACAGATGGCCACATGGACACACAGACACATGGATATACGGACACACAGACACACGGACACACCCCAAAGCCCGGGCTCCTGTGAGTGTCCCTCTGTGGCACACCGCCCCTCTCCCTGTCCAGCCCCGTTTCCCAGCAAAGCCGGGTGTGCCTGTCCCACCAAACCCTGCAGTGTGAAACACTCTGCAAGCTGAGGGTTCCCAGCAGGCAGTGCTGCTCCAGCCCAGCCAGCCCTGTGGCTGTCCCAGTTACCCCAGCGCTGGGAAAGGGCTGATCCCATGGGGAGGGAGCCTGGGATGGAATAACCCCGTGCTGCTGCTCGTGGAGCAGCTGACTGTGAGCACACCACATTGCCAGGCTCGCTTATTTTTGGAGCCCATCCCATGGCACAGAGAACGGAGGTTTTTTCCAAGAAAAGCCCTTCCCAAAGCGGCTTCTCCACCTCAGCAGCATCCTCCTCCTCCTCCTCCTTCTCATTCCTCCTTCCTCTGAGGCAGCAGCCAGCATGGAAGGAAGAATGGGAAAAACACGTTCACTCTGCTGTGAAAATGTAAAAAGTTTAATAAAGGAGAGTAGGAGACACTCACTGGTCATGAACAGAAGATAATTAATAATTAATGGCCCATGAACAGAAGAGATCTCCTGGAGGGAGGGTTGGTTGTGGAAGAGCTAAAGGAAACTGCCCAATGAACAGAGGAGAACTGCCCCAGCTGTAACAGATGGTGATAGAACACACACCCCAGGCACATCTTGCATTTTCCAAGCAAGGCAGCTCTCCATGGAAACACAGAGCCTTTTTTAACCTTTACACTCTGCTTATTTGCTCAAACAGAGCCCAGAGAAGGGCAGGTGTCAGCAAAGGCCTGGAATAACCTCTGCACCCAACACCAGCAGGGTTTGCCCAAAGTTTGGAAGTCATTCCATGATCTCTGTATTATAAATAACAAATATCAATATTAGCTCTTGCATTTATCTATTAGCTTTTGCAAGTTATTATTGATCACAAAAATCCTGATATAGTACAGTTTGTAATTACTGCTTTTGATAGAATATAATCTGTCAGTTTATGTATGCACTGAATAGCTTTTATAAATAGTAGTTTAATATATAATATTTTAGATGGTAACATAATAAAGGCTGTAAAATGTTAAAATGCTTTTTCATGTAATGGTGTAAAATAATTAGGTGATTTCCCACATTTGGGGACTATCTTATCTGAAAGACAAGATAACTGAAACAGAAACCACTGCACCAAAAAAAGAGAAGAATTTATTGACCCTCATTATCAGGGAGTGAAAATACAGCAGGATGGAACCACAAGAAGAAATAAAATATATTGGTTTATGTTGGCATGGGGACAAGTCAAAGGTTAAAACCAATCAAAACATCCAAACTCAAAGAAATGTTTTGATATGTAAAAATTCTTATGAATATGCATGTACCTCCTGTAATTTAACAATAAATACAGAACATTGTTTAAGTTAACTGTGTGCTTTTGGAAAACAGTCATGCACCCCAGTGCTGCATTTTATCCCTTTTATCCCTTAAGAAACTTCTAAAAATTCTAAAAAGTGAACTTTGTTTTTTTATCAGGGAGCAGCAGCGAGTGCTGGAGCCCTGGATGGGGACAGAGGGTGAAGCTGCTCCTGCATGGCCCAAACTCCACACCCACCACGGCTTTGGAGAGGCAAAGCTGCTCCAGGGATGAGATTTCCAGCCCTGCCACCACTCTCCAGCCTCTCACAGCCTGCAGGGATGAGATTTCCAGCCCTGCTGCCACTGTCCAGCCTCTCACAACCCTCAGGGATGAGATTTCCAGCCCTGCTCCCACTCCCCAGCCTTTCCCAGCCCTGCCTCTCGCTCCTGTTGAGCCCAGAGCTGCTTTTCTTACCCCCAGGCCCAGCCTCTCCCTCCAGGGTCCCTTTCACAGACAATCCTTTGCTCTACTTTAGCATTTCCTTACCCAATTTATCATAGTCTAATGTAGCCCCACAGCATTGCAATAGTCTTATGTGGAAAGATGTGACAGGGTTTTGTATTCTATCACCATCTGTTAGAGGTAGGACAGTTCTCTTCTCTTCTTTGGGCAGTTTTTTTTAATCTCTTCCACAACCAATCCTCCCTCCAGGAGATCTCTTCTGTTCATGGGCCATTAATTATTAATTATCTCCTGTTCATGGCCAGTGAGTGTCCCTGCATGGCTGATAAAATTCCATCATCCCACTGGGAGATGCTCTGCCCAGGGGAGGAGCCAAGCATTCCTACCTGGATCCAATCTGAGCTTTGGGACACCCCAGCAGCCTTTGCCCAGTGCATTCCCAGAGGAGCAGCTTCTGCTGCCCTGCATTGCCAGAGGAGCAGTGGGAAATGTGCACCACAGGGACCCTCTTAGGGCCAAACGGGCACCCAGCTCTGTCACCATGCCTTAGGTTGGAAATGCGGCTGTGCACTCTATTTCCATCTGTTACAGCTGGGGCAGTTCTCCTCTGTTCATTGGGCAGTTTCCTTTAGCTCTTCCACAACCAACCCTCCCTCCAGGAGATCTCTGCTGTTCATGGGCCATTAATTATTGATTATCTTCTGTTCATGCGCCAGTGAGTGTTCCTGCATGGCTGATAAAATTCCATCATCCCACTGGGAGATGCTCTGCCCAGGGGAGGAGCCAAACATTCCTACCTGGATCCAATCTGAGGTTTGGGACACCCCAGCAGCCTTTGCCCAGTGCATTCCCAGAGGAGCAGCTTCTGCTGCCCTGCATTGCCAGAGGGAGCCCAGGCCCATCTCCAGCAGCCCTGGAGCTGCAGAGGAAAACTCCCCCCTTGTGCAGGATCCCTGCTCCAGCAGAACCACAGCTGGCACTGCAGGAGGGCTGGGCCCCCATGGGATGGGGCTGTGCCACCCCCCTGACACACAGGGGGCAGCTCCTGCTCTCACTCTGGCAGTGTTGGTTTGTATCGCTGCATTTTTATTTTATTTTTATTTTTTCTCTAGTAAAGAACTGTTATTCCTGCTCCTTTATCTTTGCCTGAGAGCCCCTTAATTTCAAAATTACAATAATTCAGAGGGAAGGGGTTTACATTTTCCATTTCAAGGAGGCTGCTCCCTTCCTTAGCAGACACCTGTCTGTTCAAACCAAGACCATAATTTTTTCCCCAAAATTTATTACTTTTTCTTCTAGTTCTGCTTTGTAAAAGCACATGGGAAGGTTTCAGCTTTTCCACTGAGGCTATTTCATTCCTGCACTTGTTCTTCCCTAAAAGTGTAATTCAAACAACTTTAATTGTACATTATTTTCTCTCTGAATTGCCCCCAAGGAGAATTTATCTTCTCTTATTGTAGCTGGAGGGAGTACAATCTTATCTTTCAGCTCCAGCAAGGCTGACAATTTCCTATCTTCTGATGCTTCTCCTCTTCACTATGTTGGGGCTTTGTTAGAGAGTTGATTAAAGCAAAATTGCTTTTTTTTTTTTGCTGCAATTTTGCTGCAATCTAACCTAGAAATGCCCAAAGAATCACAGTCATCTTTCACAATGCTCCTGTGTTCCCTGCTATAAAAGTCTCTCCTGCCCAGACTGGAGAATTCAGCACCAGCTGTAATGTTTGCCATCAATTAAAACTCCCCTCCTGTCACTGCTCTGAGCTTTAGGAGGTGAAAGAGTTGGGATATTCAGCCCAGTCTGGTCACTCACTCGTGTTCATTTTCTCCTGTTGATAAAAAAAAAAAAAACTCTTCCTAAATTGCTTTTCTTTTACTGAGTGCATCCAGCTCTTCCCAATCCTCTGCACTGCAATTTCCTCAGCTTGTTTCTCAGGAGCCTGAAGGCCAAACATTGTCCCCGGTGCACACTAAAATCCCCAAATTCTCCCAATTTCACCCATTTCCAGCCCTCAGTGGGGCACAGAACTGTGGAATACCCTGAGTTGGAAGGATCAGCAATCCCAGCTGCTGGCCCTGCACAGGACACCCCAAAATGTGGCACCTAACCCTAACCCTAACTCTGACTCCACTTTTGGGGGGTTCTAACAATGATTTTGGCCTGGCCTAGGTGACTTTGGGGTTTTGGTAACCCCCAGCCAGTGGGAGAAGGTTTTAGGATGTGGGTTGTGCATCACACCTCAATCTTAGGACACTTTGCACCCCACCTGTGTCCTTGCAGATCCCAACATGATGAAAATGGCCCTTTCCTGGGCTGGAAGCCCAAATTAGGCTGGATTCAGCTCATTCCAGCTCCAACCAAGAGCAGCTCCCCGGGGCTGGGCTTCCACGGAGCAACAGGAGAGGGTGGGTGGTGGGTGGGGGTCTCAGGTAAAGCTGCTCCAGGCCATTAAAATCCATCAGTGCCCCCCTGGCTGGGCCCTGCTCTTTCTCATGGCTGGGGTTTATTTTGGGTGTCACCCTCCCGAGGGAGGAGGGAGCCTCAGGTTTCATTAAATCACTTTTATTGCATCACAGGCTGAAGTGAATGTGCCTCAGGGCAGCAGAGAACGCTGATCAGAGCGAGCCATTAGGGTCAGCACCACCCCTGGCTCATACAGGGCTGGGAAAATCATATTTATCATTTCCAAGGCCAGCTGATAGCCCTCATTTGGATTTAGCTGCGGAAGGACGAGCTGCAGAGACTGGGGAAAATAAATATCCCCCACAAGAGATGTGAGAAGCAGCGCGGTGCTGCTGCTGCCAGCTCGTCAGTGACCTCCTGGCTGTCCCCTCTGTCACTGCCACACTGATCGCAGCTCATTGTCTTCATTTCATGTTAATCACTGCTCTTTAGGCTGATGGATTATCGGCCTTTCTGCCTGGCTGCCTGCGCCCTGCGGCGGCCGGGGCCGCTCAGCTGCCATTACTGCACCGATCCCATCGATGGCTGGGACACGGAGCTGTCCCCTGTCCCCAAACCAGCCCTGGGCACCCCACAGTGACCCCTTGGGGACAGACACCGTGTGGGACAGGAGCCAGGAAGGAATCCTGGTGCTCAGTGATGGCCATTACAGCACAGCTCCCAGGGAGCTGTCTTGTGCAGCATGTGGGGACTCCTGGCTGCTCTCCTTCCTTTCCAGCCACGGCATTGTCCCTTCCCTTCCCTTCCCTTCCCTTCCCTTCCCTTCCCTTCCCTTCCCTTCCCTTCCCTTCCCTTCCCTTCCCTTCCCTTCCCTTCCCTTCCCTTCCCTTCCCTTCCCTTCCCTTCCCTTCCCTTCCCTTCCCTTCCCTTCCCTTCCCTCTGCCCCACAAGGGCACCCCATGCCCAAAGTCACACCCAGGCCACTCAAACTCCACGGGAGCAGCCTGAGTGTCCCGTGGGGAATCCCCCAGGACACGGGGCTGTCCCCGCAGCCACCACAAGAGCCCAAATCCCTGCTGTTTTTGGAGAGGAGCCCAGCTGCAGGTAGTGCCCAGCCTGGCTGGAGCCAGCCCTGTGCTAATCCAGGGGTGCCACCTGCCGGATCAGCCACATCCTGAAAATTCCTCCAGATGTTCCAAGTTTCCCCCCCCACCCCGTGCCTTCCTGGAGACTCTCGCTGGCACCCAGGGGCAAGCTGGGGTGTAGCAAAGCTGCCCGCGGCTGGGAGGAGCTGCTCCCAGCAAAAGTTATCCCTTCCCTCGGGGTAACAATGAGGTCAGGGAACAGCTGAGTTATTGGACCCCATTCCCTAGAAAACTGGGTGGAGAAAAACATTACAGTGTGGCTGAGCTGGGTGAAGAATTTGCAATGGAGACAAATCATTTTGGGCTGGGTCAGAGGAGGGAGGAGGGAAAGCAGTTTGATTTGTGTCCCTCTTGCTCCTTCTCTGCAGAAAATAAAGTCGGGCAAGCTCCAGTTTTCTGTCCTAACAGCTGACCTCAGCCCTGCTGAGATTCCTCCCCGGACTCCGTGCGTGCATTCCAAGCCTGCCTGCCCCAAATCACCCATTGTCTGTTTTGCACGGAAAGCCATTTCTGCTGGGAGGAAAGCACGGAGGAAAGCAGACTCCAGTCTGACCACTGCCCACAGGAGCTGTGAGCACGGGAGCTGGCAGGGAATAACCCACGGGATTGGGAAGTGGAAACTCAGCTTCCTGCTGAGGCAAAAAGAACATCTAAAAAAGAACATCTAGATTTTTTTATGACTACCTTGAGTTGGTTAATTTGTTTGTTTGTGCCATTCCTCTCATTTGTTTTGTTTTGGTTTTTGGGTTTTTTTTTTTTTGGAGCAGCTTTGTCTTTGACTCTTTTCCCTCAGAACACGTCACTGTGTGATTTTACAAGCTCTCCCTTCTCTCATTTCTCAGAGCACGCGGGTTTTGTTCAGTTTAATTTTTTCCTGTCTGTTCAGGATGAGAACTGAAGGGCTCACCTGTGCAGCAGGGTGTGAATGAGGCCTCTGTGGAGCCTCACCCCGATGTTATCTCACGGGGTTAATGTCGTTCTCCAGCTGCCATTGTGCCTCTGGGGAGATGAATAGCCATTAATCAGGTCGCAGTTACCTTTTGGGATCGCTGTTTTCCTGGCAAGCGGCCCTGTGGGAGCATTATCTGATGTTATCCAGGGTTTCTCAGCCATGAGAGCAGCTGCAAAAGAAGAGTTTTGTGCTGGACTCTGTTTCGTGCTCTGCCCTGGCCCACAATACATTCAAAAGAAGGTGAGTCCGTGTGGGGCAAAGCAAAGAAATTCTTCCCTGTGAGGGTGGGGAGACTCTGGGATGGAATTCCCAGAGCAGCTGTGGCTGCCCCTGGATCCCTGGAAATGTCCCAGGCCAGGCTTAGCGGGGCTTGGAGCAGCCTGGGACAGTGCAAGGGTCCAGGGGGTGGAATGAGATGATCCTTGAAATCCTTTCCACTCCAACCCACCCTGTGGAAGCTTTCAAGTGCCAAAACACATCACTAAACACATGGAAATAACAGGGATCTCTCAACACTCACAGCTGCAAGAAGACAAGCTCCAAATTCCACCCCCCCCAGGTGAAAATATGGGTCTTGCTTGAAGGGAAAGCGCAGGGATTGGGAAACTGCAGAAAACTGAGTTTTCTCTGGCATTCCTGAGGTCAGGAATCACCATCCCCACACCAGGCAAACACATCACCCTGCTCAGGCTCCATCTGCTGGAATCCCAGGGTTTTCCTCACTACCGAGCCACCGTGGTGGATCTAGGGCTGGCAAATCCCCTTTTCCTGCAGAACTCCAGCTGGGAGGGGATTCCCTCATCCATGGGACAACAAGAGGGGTTTTTCTGCCACAGTTGATATGGCTGCATACCTGAGTACTTTGTTATAAATTTTAGGGATTTCTTGGAACTCTGTGCTGCAAGAGACTCGGGATCAGACCCATGAGGACATCTCCTGGCCATGGGAACTTTCTGCTCCGGTTTTCTTGTGCTGTATGATCACAAATCCATAACTCAGCTCCGTGCAGAACCTTCATTCCCTGCCTGGGGAAAAACCTCCAATGGAGACCTTCCAGGGATGCTCCAGGTGACAGCAGAGCAGAACCAGAGGAACACAAGTGACAGCTGAGTTATGCAACTGTAGAGAGAAACTCCCGAGCTGGTGACAGAGGGGGGGAAAAAATTCCTCCTGCTAAGTTGAGCTTGGGCCTGTGGCAGCGTGAGTCACCCTGAGCTGCCATGGTTACGGAGCAAGGATTGCTGAGCAGATCCAGAGCCTGCTCCCAGCGCTCACTCCTTCCAAACTTGGAAAACAGGCACTGGAGGTAAGGCCTAATAGAGAGTGGGTGTCTGCAAGGAGCAGAGTTACAGCGAAATCCTGGGAAAACAGAGTGCAAAGAGCAGTGCGAGGGGCAGCGCTGGGTAAAACTGGATTTCTGGGCCTCTGTTCCCCTTTTTGTCTGGTTTGCAAGGGCTGCTGTCAGGATTGTTCCACACAGAGGGGGAAAAAAAGAGGATGTTTCCACGCCACGGTGAGAAAAAGCAGAGTAGTGTCACAGATGAATCAGCTGGCACCAACAGTGAGTCATGGAAATGCACCGTGGAAATTCTCCAGCGCAGTGGAATCTCTGAGGCACATCAAACCTGGCATCCCTGGGGAGCCAGGGCCAGCCAGGATGACGTGGAGAGCACCAGCACATGGCCAAAAAACTGCTGCTCCTCACATGTGACCTCGCCCCTGCCATCCTCACCCAAGGCCTGAAGTGCCCAGGGAGGGATTTCAGCAGGTTCTCATGGAAAAGGTGTGCCTGATCCTTGCTTGCAGTGAGTCACAGCAGCAGTAAAAGGACGTGGTGGAGTCGGTTTGCTGATGATCAGCTCAGACTGACCTGGGCAGGGTGTAGGAGGAGGGACACAAAGTCAAGAAACCAGGGCAGGTTGGGATGTCACCACCCATTATTTCCCAGCCCACCCCACTTTGGGCACGCTGGTGACGCAGGGCTCTGCAGAAAGCTGAAAATCTGATCTGGAGGATTTTCTGCTGGTTTTTTCCCCAGCCTCCTCTCTGCTGGTCTGTCCCACGATCTCCTACAATCCTCATATCTCCCCACCATCAGCTGGGCTCACAGGCACAGAACAAAGCAAAAGCAAGCAGCAAATCTGACCTGGCATCTGTGATTTATGAAGGGAAAATACAGAAAAGCCACCCAAAGCTCACCAACAGCCAATTTCCAGCATGCCTGGCTTGTCCAGTCATCCATGAGAGAGTTTTTGTGCTCTTTGCCCACAACTGCACTGCTAACATGGAGCAAACACCTTTGCTTCATGTGGCCTCAGTTTCCTACTTGAGCAAAAATGACACACTCCTTGAAAAATCTTTCATGTGGAAGCACAGATGGATAGAATGGTGTTTAAATTGATATTGGTGTTTTGTGGGTGCATGGACCTTAAGCTGAACAATTTGGGGTGGAATTGGGTTCCTCTGACACACTGTGGCCCCTGCAGAAAGGCACAGAAACTCCTAAAGTGAGTATGAACAGAGCCAAGTACCAGCTCTTGCCTTGTACTGAACAGTGTTTTAAAGCAATGAAGAACAGAAGTGAGGAGGAGTGTGGTGCCTTTCACATCCCAGACAAAGGGGCTCGGCCATGGCGGCCCTGAGGGGATGGATCCCTCAGGCAGGCTCTGCCATGGCGGCCCTGAGGGGATGGATCCCTCAGGCAGGCTCGGCCATGGTGTCTCTGAGGGGATGGATCCCTCAGGCAGGCTCTGCCATGGTGTCTCTGAGGGGATGGATCCCTCAGACAGGCTCGGCCATGGTGTCTCTGAGGGGATGGATCCCTCAGGCAGGCTCAGCCATGGTGTATTTGAGGGGATGGATCCCTCAGGCAGGCTCGGCCATGGTGTATTTGAGGGGATGGATCCCTCAGGCGGGCTCGGCCATGGTGTATTTGAGGGGATGGATCCCTCAGGCAGGCTCGGCCATGGTGTCTCTGAGGGGATGGATCCCTCAGGCAGGCTCGGCCATGGTGTCTCTGAGGGGATGGATCCCTCAGGCAGGCTCGGCCATGGTGTCTCTGAGGGGATGGATCCCTCAAGTGGGCTCTGCCATGCGCTTGCAGGGATTGATTCCTGAGGAGGGCTCGGCCATCCTGCCCTCAGTGCCCCTGAGGATGTCATGCCTTCAACATGGTGCCCACAGGGATGGATCCCTCAGGCGGCACACTGCCATGCTACTGTGCTCTCAGTGCCCCTGAGGGGATGGATTCCTCAGGCAGGCTCTTCCATGGTGCCCCAGAGTAGGGGCTCCACCATGCTGCCCTGAGGGGAAGGTGCCCTCAGAAGGGTCTCTGCCATCACATCCTCAGTGCCTCCATGGGAACAGATCCCTCAGAGCTCCACCATGGCGTCCCTGAGGAGACGAATTGCTGAGGAAGGGCTCCACCACGGCAGCCGCAGTGCCCCTGAGGGGACAGATTTCACGAGCTCCGCCATGGTGTCCGTGAGATGACAGATCCCTGATGAGGGGTTGCACCATCGGCACCCTCAGTGCCCCTGAGGGGACAGATCCCTCAGGTGGGCTCTACCATGGTGTCTCTTAGGGGACAGATCCCTGACAAGGCACTACGCCATTCCACTCTCAACGCTGCTCACAGGAAGCTGCCTCAGGTGAGCTTCACCATGGTAAATCTGAAGGGAGCTTCCCTCAGGCGGGCTCCGCCATCGGGCACCTGAAGGGACGGTTCCCTCAGGCGGGCTCCGCCATTGTGCCCGAGGAATGGCTGCCTCAGGCAGCCTCTGCCATGGCGCCCCTGAGGGCAAGGCAGAAAGAGCAAGGGGCAGCTCCCCGCCGCCTGGGCGTCCCTGTCCTGCTGCCAGCTCGGGAGCTCGGCAAGGAGGAGAAGCCGCGGGACACGGGAAGCGGCGGCGCTGAACAGACCGGGCCAAACGGGGCCAACATGGCGGCGAGGGGCGGGCGAGGCGGGCGCTGACACCGCCCCCCGCCTCGCCCGTCCCGTCCCCTCCCCTCCCCGGCGGCGTCGCCCCCCGCCCCCGGCGGATCTCGCGAGAGCGGGCGCTGCGCTGCGGTAGGAGGTCGGCGGAGAAGGACGGACGGAGCCGCCGCCGCTCCCGCCGCCGCCTCAGCCTCTTCGCCTTCCTCCTCCTCCTCTTCCTCCTGCCCCTGCCTCAGGAAGATGCCGCGCTCCGGGCCGCTCCCCGCCGCCTTCTCGCTCCTGCTGGCGACGGCCGCGCTGCTGCCGGGACCCGCCGCGGCGCAGAACGGTGAGGGAGGGCGGCGGCGGCGGGGGGAGCGGGGGGGGCGCGTTGCTATGGCGGCGGGTGCGCTGTGGGCAACCCCGCGGGTGGGGGGCGACCCCGGCTTTGGGGGGAATCCCTGGTGATTTGGGGCCTCTCAGGGGAAGGGGGAAGGAGGAGAAAAGGGGGGGGGTACAGGCTCGGCCCCCCCGGCTCCTCCCGAGGCGCCTGGTGCCGCCGGTAAAATGGAACATCTCCTCATCTCCTCCCGCCTACTGAACCTGCATCTGCCGGGCCGCCTTAAATCATTTATAATGCAATAAAGCCCGTAGTTCCTTAGCAACTGGAGAGGTCCTTCTGATAGGAGAGTAAAAGAAGGAATTAAGGGGAAAAAAAAAAAAAAAAAGAAGCAACAACCAACCCACCACACCCCAAGCCTTCTCCGTTCCTTGTAGGCTAGCGTGAGCTAAATCCAGCGCGGCTGCCTCCTCCCCGGCGAGTTCGCAGCCAAGTGCATGACAATTAGTGGCAGAGCGGAGCGGGGCCAAGAGGCTGCTCCAGCCGAGCCTCCTGCTCCAAGGAAATCCCGCAGCGCCGAGGAAAATGCCCGTGTGCTGCTGCCAGGCCGGGCAGCGCTGTGTGCTCCTGCTGCAGCATCATGGGCAGCGCTGCCCGCGCCTGGAGAGCCGGCGAGGGCAGGGAGCTCGGCCTGCGGGAGGATCCGCTGGGAAAAGCTGCCCACGAGCAAAGGCTG
The DNA here is from genome assembly GCF_012460135.2 of Molothrus ater. Classification (NCBI taxonomy): domain Eukaryota; kingdom Metazoa; phylum Chordata; class Aves; order Passeriformes; family Icteridae; genus Molothrus; species Molothrus ater. Next base: position 3,132,668 of record NC_050490.2, on the reverse strand, counting down.
CCTCTCCAACGCAGCAATCCCACCCTGGTTTCATCCTCCTTTCTCGCTCCTTCCTTTCTGCTCTGCAGATAATGTTCAGTCCTAGGGTTTCCCGGCTGTTGAGGGGAATTTCGCCTTGGCTCTTTGCTCCAGGGGAATCCTGGAATCATAGGAGTGTGGAACCTCGCAGCCTGGTTTGGGTTGGAAGGGACCTTAGAGCCCATCCCATTCCACCCCCTTCCACCAGGCCAGCATTAGGGCTCTCAGGGTGTTTGACAGTGATATCCAGATGGGAAAAATGCCGTCCTAAAGGTCCCAGGTGAGAGTTATTCCCTGAGCACGTGCAGATTTTGCAGCGTGAAGGCAGCAGGGAGCTCTGTGTCTGTTAAGCAGAGTTTGGCATTGGCGCTGTGAATGAAAACTGGAGGCTCTCTGCAGAGTGAGGCAGTCTGGGAACACCCTGCTGGAGCTGGGTGGGATTTAGGGATCCGGGAATGGGGCTGAGTTGTGGATTAAATGTGGTTCTGTGCTCCCCGTTGCACTGCTGAGTTCCCAGAGAAATTCCAGCCTTGGGAGGGAAGGGGTTAAATGGAAATGGGTCGTGTGTTCGTGCAGGGAAGGTGTCAGGTGCCAGCAGCTGGGGTGACAATCCCGCCTGGCTGCCGGGACAGTGCATTTGGCGTTTGGGAGTCTGGAGGGCAGTGATAAAGAGAATTTTGGTGAGAGCTGGAAAGGGGCTTTGTCCCCCCCAAAGTGATCCTGGTGTGAGGGATATTGCAGCCCGCTGGTGTGTCCTGGAAGCTGATTAATTGTTATTTTTAATGAAGTGGTGAGGGATACTCTGTAATGAGTTTCTGTAATGCTGCGGGAGCTCACACAGGTGAGTGAAAATCTGCTTGGGAAGGGGTGGAGCGCCCCAAGCCAAGCGAAAGGTTGAGATCTTTGTGACTTAAGGTTTATTGCTGCTCCAGTTTTAATGTGAAAAGGCCCTGGGCTTTTTTCAGCAAATAATGGCCCGTGGGGAGCTTCCTGAAACAGAACAATTCCTCTGTGGGTGGAGACCAGGTCCAGCCATTCCCTGAATTGTGCTTGTTCCTTCAGATCTCCTCTGGAAACAGCTTCTCACCTATGGGTGTGTGCTGTGAAGGGGCGGGGGAGGATCCCAAAGGGCAGGAATTTGTTATCTTTTATTGATGTGGAACCATCAGAGTGATGAAAGGTGAATAGTCCAGGTCAGGGTGCTGAAGGAATGGCCACGGACCTGTTGGAACTCACCTGGAGCAGAAAATCCCCACTGGAATGCTGAGTTTTGGTGGGGAAAAAAAAAAAAAAAAAGCTTTTTTCCAACCTCTGACAGGAGATCACCCCTGAATTCCCAGTGGTTTTTCCAGATTTTAATGCAACCCAGAATATTTGGAGTCAGGCTGACCTATGGATTTAATCTTGCTAAAATTGGGATGAAGGTTTTATTTTAAAAGGTTTTATTTTGAGAGGTTTTTATTTTGAGGGGTTTATTTTTCGGGTGACTTTATTTTGAAAACTTTTGCATCAACACCTTTAACATCTTAAGGGAAATGTGGCAGGAATTGAACTTTTCTTGAATATTTTGCTGGGAAAATGATCAGTTTCTGCTCATGGCTTACATCCAGAGCAGAGTTCTGATGGAACTGGGGGAGAGATGGGGAAGGATGAGGAGGAAGAGCTGGAAAAAGCCAGTCAGGAAAATCTGTGTTTAACCTGCACTTTCTAAGCTGGAAAATTCACTTTAATGCTTCCAAGCATGGAGGGGAGGAAAACATGACTTTTCCATCATTGTTTTGCCTTGAAAACATCTTTATTTCCAAACCAGCAGCTGGAAAACCAAAGGCTTCAGTGCAATGATAATTCCACCCCAGAGTGGCTGGGATTTCAAGGTTATTTTATTCTCTGCTATTGCTGCTTGGGCTGCCCCAATCTGGAAAATCTGCAGTGGATTTTTAGCTCACCAACACAGGAGCTGGAATGGGAGCAAACTGGCGAATTCTGCCCTATAGGGCAGAGAATTCTTCACCCTAAAATTGCTTGGGTTGTTCTAAGCTGAGCATGAGGGAAAATAAAACCAAATAAATTCAGGTGGTGCTTGTGCAGTTCCTCCTCTGCATGGATGGAGAAGGAACCAGCTGGCTGAAACCAGAATACGGATTTTCTGTTGGCAGAAACCAGCATAAAAATGACCATAAAATCAGGAAAATTAACTAAGCTAATCCTGCATTCTGAAAATGAATTTCTTCTTGAAGGAGCCAGTGAAAAACTTTGCTTTTATCCTTGTTTGTGCCCACTGAACCTCATTCATTCCTCCCCACCTGAGCTCTGCTGTGCCTTTTCCTGGTGCCCAGATAAATGTGAGCATTTTTGGAGCCTGAGTGTGGGCTGAGCAGTGAGGAGAACGTTCAAAGTTCTCTCCTCCTCCTCCTCCTCCTCCTCCAGGCAGGATCTCCCCTGTTTCTGCTGCTTTATGTCCCCAGCCCAGCCTAGGGTGGCTTTGTCACCCTCAGGGCCCCTCGGGCCCACCATGGATTTTATTTCATTATTTTATTTTCATTTTGGTTGTTATTGCAGCTCCTGAAATTCGCACACGTGCTGCACGTGGCTCCAGTAGTGAGGTTTTATTTTTTGGGGTATTTTTCTCTAATCAGGACAATTCCAGCTCCTCTAAAGTTTGGTTTTGTTTAAAGCAGGAGGTGCAGTAAAGCACAGGGAGCTCTCACAGCTTGGGTCTACCTTACCCCAAGCCCTTTTTGCCATTTTTTCAGTTTCCCAGCAGAACTCTTCTTTCTGAAGGTTGGGATTTGGTTGGCTGGTGTGGGATTCCACAGTCTGATCCTTTGGATGTTCGAGGATGGGCTTTGTGTGTTCAAACTCCTCAAAATAGGAATATTTGGGAATAAATACAGTGATTTTTTTCCCCCCAGTTAATTCTAAAATACAAATCCTGATTTCTGTAAACCTGGAGGACAGAGCTTGGCTGTTAAAACATGACAAAGCTCTATCAAATCCAATACCCAATCATTCAAATAATTATAATTATCTGTGGTTTTATTTTCATGGCAATTTATTCTCACTCCAGGTTAAACATTTGTTTGATGCCTGGTGCTGCTTTTGGTGTTGGAGATTTGCACTGTGAGACATTTTTCTAGAGGAAAAATAGATTAAAATGTCCTGTTCTGGTTTGAATAAACAAGAAAAAAAGGTTTTTTTTTTTTTGCTCTAATTCCTATAGTTTTGCATTCCGTGTTTTAAAATCCACAGCAGTGACTGGTGTAGCTCATTACATTTTGGGGGTAATCACAGGGGTCTTGGGGCTCTTCCACTGGTTTGGAAATATAAAATAAGACTTTATTTATATTATAAAAAACCAGTTACAGCATTTGTGTTGACAGAATAGGAAAACAAGAGGAAAGGGAACATCAGAGCCTGGAAAAAATGCACTCAAAACCCCAAAACTTCAGCTGGCAAAGCAGCTGGGAGCACATGGAATTGCAGGAACTTGGGAAAAGTGTCAGAGCAGATCTTGGGAATGCTGAGGGGATGGGTGCAAGTGCCTGGGGAAGGCTCCTGGCGCTGCACAGAGCTCCCAGCAGCCTGCAAGGATTCCGTGAGGGCGGACAGCAGGAGTTTGCACAAAACAGATGCTCGGAGCAATTTTAAACCTGAGCGTGCACCAGCTTGGCTGAGCACTCCGGGGGTGATTTATTTTATTTCTTTTTCCCCCCCCCCCCTCACCGTGGTTTGTTGGGAAAAGCTTTGTGGTGCTTCAGCAGAGCCTGCCTCGGGTTCAGGCTGCAAATGGGGTTTGAATTGCTGTCGTTTGGAGCTGCTTGGAGTGAATGGAACGGAGCTGGAGGGGTTCAAAAGCAGCTGCTCTGTCTGCTGGCCTGGTGAAATCTGTGCGGATGATGGGATGTTAGGGAGCTCTGCTGGATGGCCAAAGGATGAGAAAATGCCTAAAATAAAGGTTTGCAGCTTGGTTTTGGTCTGGTCCGACCAAAAATGATGCTTTGAGAAGGCTGAGCTAGAACAGGGACTAGACTGAGCTCAGGAATAAAGCAGGGATTTATTGGGAGGCCTCAATGGATCCACCTTGGGCAGCCAAGAGCCCAGCCAGGGCTGCACCCAAAATAGTCACAAAAATGGACAGCTGGTCATGAGGTCTCTCACTTTTATGAGTTTTGGTCCATTTGCATATTGGAGTTAATTGTCAATTACAGCTCCAGCCCATGAAGTCCCATCCTTTGTGTTTTCTGTCTTCAGTCAAAGATTGCAGCTCTCTGTGGGGTCCTGGTCCAGGGCAGGGGCAGGGAGTGCAGCTCCCCCTGGGGTCAGGGAGTGCAGCTCTCCATGGGATCAGGGCAGGATCAGGGATTGTAGCTCTCCATGGGATCAGGGCAGGATCAGGGAGTGCAGCTCCCCATGGGATCTCCAGGATGAGGGATGTAGTTTCTGCTCTTGAGCCTGAGATTTGGATCCTTTGTCCTTGGTCCCCAGCTGGAGCAGGAATTGTTCTGTCTGCCTGCTCTGTGCAGAGCTCACCATCCCATAATATGAAGCCCAGCCCCACAGCCTCAAGCAGCCCAGACTGTGCAAGAGCCCAACCTGAGGCGTGGCTCTGTGTCTCCAAGCAGCAGCAAAGCCTGTGTGTGACCCTTCAGTGGATCCCCTCAGGGTTCCTGATGCACAGAGTTCACCTAGAGCAGCCTTCCCAGGGAATTTCATGCTTGCAAGCAGCTCATTCACATTTCCCAGGATGGTTTGGGTTGGGAAAACTCATCCATGGGCAGGGACACCTTCCACTAGCCCAGGCTGCTCCTGGCCTGTCCAACCTGGCCTGGGACACTTCCTTAAATAAACCCCACCTGTTTGTGATTACACCTCAGAAAAGAGCAGCCTTGCATTTCTTTGTTTCCCAGCAGGAAAATGCAGCAGAGCAGGCAGGGCCCAGCTTCCCAACTCCCCTAAAACCAAGGAAGAGCCATCAGGAGATGCCAGGAGTTCCATCCCACAGCCTCACCACCCTCACAGGGGAGAATTTTTTCCCCAATATTTAACCTAAACCTGCCCTGTTTCACTTTTTAGCCATTCCCTGTGTCCTGTCCCTCCATCCCTTGTCCCCAGTCCCTCCCCAGCTCTCCTGGAGCCCCTTCAGGCCCTGGCAGGGGCTCTGAGGGTTCCCTGGAGCTTCTCTTGTCCAGGTGAGCAGCCCCAGCTCTCCCAGCCTGGCTCCACCCTTGGAGCATCCCAGGAATAAATGGCATGGAGAAAAGAAATAGCTGTAAATACTGATCACTCCAGCCTGCTGGATTGAGCAGAATAAGAATGTTTGTCAGTTTTAGCTGAAGATGGGCAGTTGGGTTTCCACTTCAGGATCTGGAATCACTTCAGGATTCCAGGGAATAAACTGGGAGTTCATTATTGGAGAGCTCATTTGGATTTGATTTGGCCAGAGGAGCTCTGCAGCTCCCTCCTCTCCTACTGCCACAGAAACAGGGAGCTGAGCACTTGAGGGGACTGGGAAACAAATCTTTGGGAAGTGATTCTCAAATCCCAGAGCACCCAAACATCTCAGGGTTGTGACCACCCTGCCCTTTGGGATCCCCCAATGGCTCTTCCTTGGTTTTATGGGAATTGGGAAGCTGGGCCCTGCCTGCTCTGCTGCATTTTCCTGCTGGGAAGCAAAGAAATCCACGTCTGTTCTTTTCTGAGGTGTGATCACAAACAGCTGGGGTTTATTTAAGGTCCAATAAAGGTAAAAAAATCCCTTTATAAAGGTAAAATCCCAGTGTGCCCCAGGCACACGTCAGGGCTGGGTACAGAAATTCCAAATACAGGTGGAATTGGGACTTGGGAGTTGTGCTTGGAGAGCTCTGAGTGAAATACAGTCAGTGTGCCACCCTTTGGGCTTCATTTTGCTGTAAGAAATGGGATATTTGGTGCATTTATTCCCTAGAAACTTAATTATTTGTTCCCTAGAAACTTAATTATTTTCTATGGCAGCCATCCTATAATGCTGTAGGATCACAGTCACCTCTAATTTTGTCTTTTTAGGAATATTTCAGTTTTATCCCATTCCTGCCCATTCTTTATGCAGCAGGGTTGGGAGTGATGCTGTAACCCCTGGGTACTGGGAGAGCTTTTCTGCTCCCTGTCAGGCACGAGGGTAATTTAATATTTTAATTTCTTTTAATAAGATATTTGTGATTAGATTTTTTTCCCCCACCATAATTGGCTTTTTTTCCTTCCAAAACCCAAAACAGAGCCAGGACAATTCCCATTTCTCCCCAGTTTTGAGGGTGCTGAAGCTGATAAGGGGCTGAAATATTGTATTGATGGTTTCCTTCAGCTTGAATTGGTTGCATTTTTTATCTGACAGGGATTTCAGCACTTTGCTGAGCAGTTCAAAACCTGCAGCAAAGTGCTGAAAACCCTGTCAGATAAAAATGCAACAAATTAAAGCTGTTCTCACCCCAGGCTCTGAGCTGCCTCTTTGGGGTCTCAGGCTCCCAAAGCTCCTATTTTTAGTAGTGATTGGTGACCCCAATCTTGAGCCATATGGAGTAAAGAAAAAAAAAAAAAAAGCTAAAAAAGGAAAAAAAAAAAAAAAAAGTGGAGTTTGGTTTGCAGGAAGGGAATTAGTGGGAGAATGGAGCCAAAACCACAGGAAGGCACTGCCCTGGTGCTCTCCTGCTTTGGGGCCTGACAGAATGGGTTTAGAATTCCCAAAAATTTCCCAAACACGACCCTGTCGTGGTCCTTTTGCCAAGTGAAACATCTCAGAGATAGGGAGCTGCTAAATCAGGATTTTTGGGTGCTTTGTGGAAACCTGGATTTGCTTGGATGGAAATGGAAAAGTGGAAAAAGCACCTTTAGTTCAGGAAAAGCCTCAGCAGCAAATTCCTGGGGAATGGCAGAAAATCCCCCTGTGCTGTGCCATTCCTGTCACACTTGGATCACTTTATCTGTGGGATAAATCCTCCAGTGCTTTTGCTGGGCTTTATTCAGGTATTTGGAGGAAAAAAATCTTTTAAAGCTGCTGTGAAATTGCTGCACAGCTGAACGTGGCCTCTGGCTGGAGAGCACGAGGGACCCTGGAGGGGACAGCTCTTAGAAATCTGGGGTGCAGAGCAGAGTTCTGGGGTGCAGAGCAGGATTCTGGGGTGCAGAGCAGAGTTCTGGGGTGCAGAGCAGAATTCTTGGTTTGAGAGCAGAGTTCTGGGGTGCAGAGCAGAGTTCTGGGGTGCAGAGCAGAGTTCCGGGGTAGAGAGCAGAGTTCTGGGATATAAAGCAGAATTCCTGGGTAGAGAGCAGAATTCTGGGATATAAAGCAGAATTCCTGGGTAGAAAGCAGAATTCTGGGATATAAAGCAGAATTCCTGGGTAGAAAGCAGAATTCCTGGGTAGAAAGCAGAATTCCTGGGATATAAAGCAGAATTCTGGGATAGAAAGCAGAATTCCTGGGTAGAGAGCAGAATTCTGGGATATAAAGCAGAATTCTGGGATATAAAGCAGAATTCCTGGGTAGAGAGCAGAATTTTGGGGTATAAAGCAGAATTTTGGGGTATAAAACAGACCCTTGAATATAAAACACAAGTAGAACCTTTTTACTCAGGTACCTTTTCACTCAGCTTAGGGAACGTGGCTGAAATGAGATTTTGTTTAGGTCACCATTTCTGTTCCTCTCAGACACCACAAAATCCCTGCAGTGTGATTAAACACAATTATTGTTGGTACCATGGTGGTGATATTCATTTATTTAATTTACACTGAGCAAAGGAAGCTTCTCTCAGTGTTATTTTTTTTTTCCTGCTGGCTCTTTGAAGAGCCCAAATCTGCTTGGCTTTTAATTGGATTTTGCTTTTGTTGGGAAAGCTCTGGGAGCTGCTCTGGGAAGAGCTGTGGGGGCTCCCCCTCAAGCTCAAAAAAATCACCACCAATTGGCATTTTGGGGTGTTTTTTTTTTGCCTTTCAGCACAGAAATTATGTGAGGTGTGAGTGCCCAGGCCAGGGAGGTGGTTCCTGCTGGGGATTAGGATGCACTAATCTGGAGTGGAATTCCAGCTCAGGAATGGGGTGCTGGAGGAGCTGCCCTGCACAGGTTATTTCTGGCCCCATAATCTCAGCAGTGTCTGTAGGGCTGTGGAGATCAAACCTCCTCAGGGAGAGGGAGGAGCTGGGCTCTGCAGGAACCCATCCTCATCCCAGCTCCCAAAGCTTTGGGGAGAAATGGCAAATTGTGTTTCCTACCTGCCACTTCCCTCACGTGCCAGAAAAATGCCAAGAACTTCCCCAGGCAATGCCACAATTTACAAAACCCCTCTGAAACCATGGCTGGCAAAGCATTCCAGGGAAATGCAGCTCCCAGCATCCCTGTGATGCCATGGGAAATGCAGCTTGGAAGCTGGCCTGAGTCCCTCCCAAGGAGATTTCCTTCCACGGGCAATCTGTGCCTCCTCTCCCAGAGGTTTTCCCAAGGGTTAAAGCCCCTCGTGCTCAGCAAAGGCTGGAATTGTTCTCTGCTCTCCCCAGCCCTGCTCCTCCCTGGCAGGGGAGAATCCCCCAGGCCAGCAGCTCTGCTCTCATCCCTTTTGAAGGGAATACAGGAATTTTAGTGCTGCAGCCGAGGCATGGACAAGAATCCCTCCAAAGCAGGAAGGCTCCTGGGAAATGCCCAAAAAAATCCATGTTAACAACTAAAAACCATTCCCTGGAAAGCAGTGGGAAGGGATTCAGCTGCAGCACAGGAAGCACAGTCTGAGCAGGCAGCAACTTCAATTTGTCTGCAGCAGCTGAAGAGCTCACAAAATTTTAAAACAGCATTAAATTTCTGTCTCAAAGCCACTGAAAACACCTCAAAGGTTGGTAATAAAAATGATTTTGTGTCAGATTAACAGTGTAAAATCCTCAGCCTGGTTCTCTAAAAGCGTGGTGCAAGGGTTTTAAATAACCAAAGGTTTTCAGAGCTCCCTCCCCTTCTCCCCTGACCTTTCCTGATCCAACAAATGTGTTTGACAGGAGACTGATCCCATTTCTCTCCAGCAAAGCTGCTTTTCCCCCCTTTTATTCACTCTGCAGGAGCAGGAGCTGCTCCACATCCTCATGAGGGAGGGAAAGGACATTTTCATGTGGCGACCTTTCACAAGAAATGCCCTTTGCTGAATTGGGGATTATGTAACAGAGGCTGAGGAGAAGCTGCTCAGCCACAAAAATAATTCCTCAGTGAGCAGAGGGAATGGCAGCAGCACAGGGGACAGATAACACTGCCAGCACGTTCTGCAGCCTAAACCAGAGGTTCAGCTGCCTGATGTGGGGAATGCTGGCCCTGCTGCTGGACATGGGGCTGGGGATGCTTTAATCACCCAAGCTGAGGCTGTCCAGAGTGGGAAAGAATTGCTGCCCCTGCCCAGAGCACCAGGAGAACGCTGGAGCTCCAGGCACAGGAAGGGGAAAGCAGGAAGGAGATGGATTAAAGAGCAGCAGAGATGGCACACTTTGTGCAGCAGATTTCCTCTGCTGTGCACATTGAGCTCCTGCTTAGAAATTGTATTTTTAGGGGTATTTTTCCCCAAGCAATTTTTGAGCTCTTCAGCTTCAGCTGCTGCAGACAAATTGAAGTTGCTGCCTGCTCAGACTGTGCTTCCTGTGCTGCAGCTGAATCCCTTCCCACTGCTTTCCAGGGAATGGTTTTTAGTTGTTAACATGGATTTTTTTGGGCATTTCCCAGGAGCCTTCCTGCTTTGGAGGGATTCTTGTCCGTGCCTCGGCTGCAGCACTAAAATTCCTGTATTCCCTTCAAAAGGGATGAGAGCAGAGCTGCTGGCCTGGGGGATTCTTCCCTGCCAGGGAGGAGCAGGGCTGGGGAGAGCAGAGAACAATTCCAGCCTTTGCTGAGCACGAGGGGCTTTAACCCTTGGGAAAACCTCTGGGAGAGGAGGCACAGATTGCCCGTGGAAGGAAATCTCCTTGGGAGGGACTCAGGCCAGCTTCCAAGCTGCATTTCCCATGGCATCACAGGGATGCTGGGAGCTGCATTTCCCTGGAATGCTTTGCCAGCCGTGGTTTCAGAGGGGTTTTGTAAATTGTGGCATTGCCTGGGGAAGTTCTTGGCATTTTTCTGGCACGTGAGGGAAGTGGCAGGTAGGAAACACAATTGGTGTCTCCTGTGAGCACTCCAGCACTTCTGCACTGGTATTCTTTAATATTTCCATTGAAATATGGGGAAAAAGTGCTTTTTGAGGCACTGGACTTGCTGTGGACCTGGCTTCACAGGTTGGTCAGAGCTGGCTCTGCTCCATCTTTATCCATCTATGATTTATTCCAGAGTGCTGATACAAGGGTTTTAGGTAAATCAGATATTTTCCATGCTTCCTGTTAAAGTGAATATTTGATATCAAGTCTGCAGTGAGATTAAAATGGTTTTGCACTCAGCATGGCTCAAACAGACAGAAACACTTCCATAAACTGCATCCCTTTAAATTCCCAAGGTGCAGAGCCCTGGAATTCTGTAGTTCACACTGAAGGCTTGGGAGCAGATGGGTTTCAGCAGCAGAGCTGGGGAGGGAAGGAGCTGGAAATCGGAGCTGGGGCTTGCACTGGTGGAGCAGGAGCTGTGGAGGGGACCCAGAGCTGCCCTGGGGGGACACAAGTGACATCCCAGCTGTCCCAGGGGTCTGTCTGAGCTCCCTCGTGGGCTGGGCTGCTTTATGCAACCAGGGAACTGCCAGGGCTCTGTTCTTCCCAGCTAAAAACCAGGAAAAATCTCCATTCCTGCTCTCCAGAAGGTGACTGCAGCTGTGACACTGCTCATGGAGCCACAGTTTATAGGTCCTGTCCTGGTGGTTCTTCCCTGTGGGATGTTTATGGAACCAGGGAACTGCCAGAGCTTTGTCCTTCCTGGCCAAAAACTGGGGAAAATCTCCATTTCTGCTCTCCTGATTTATCCCCAGGAACTGATCCCTGTGTCCTTTTCCCTGCAGCCAGCTGTGACACTGGTCATGGAACCATAGGTTATAAACCCTGTCCTGGTTGTTATTCCCATGGGATATTTATGGAGTCCCTGTCCTGGTGATTCTTCCCATGGGATGTTTATGGAACCAGGGAACTGCCAGGGCTTTGTTCTTCCTGGCCAAAAACTGGGGAAAATCTCCATTTCTGCTCTCCAGAAGGTGACACTGGTTATGGAACCATAGTTTATAAACCCTGTCCTGGTTGTTATTCCCATGGGATGTTTATGGAACCAGGGAACTGCCAGGGCTTTGTTCTTCCTGGCCAAAAACTGGGGAAAATCTCCATTCCTGCTCTTCCAGAGGATGACACTGGTTATGGAGCCACAGTTTATAAACCCTGTCCTGGTTTTTCTACCCTGTGGGACCAGGGAAGTGCCAGAGCTTTGTTCTTCCTAAATCTGGGGAAAAAAAAAAAATCTCCATTCCTGTTCTCCAGCAGGTGACACTGGTGATGGAACCACAGGTTATAAACCCTGTCCTGGTTGTTATTCCCATGGGATATTTATGGAATCCCTGTCCTGGTGATTCTTCCCATGGGATGTTTATGGAACCAGGGAACTGCCAGGGCTTTGTTCTTCCTGGCCAAAAATTGGGGAAAGTCTCAATTTCTGCTCTCCAGAGGGTGACACTGGTTATGGAACCACAGTTCATAAACCCTGTCCTGGTTGTTTTTCCCATGGGATATCCCAGCCTTGTCTCAATTCTCACCTGCACCCTTCAGGTGGATTGTCACCCTGAATCCCTGGAATTGTGTCCTGAGCCCAGCCAGGAGGGGATTTGGGGAAGGGAATTCCCTGGAGCTGGGGCGAGCTTGGCTGTGGGGCTTTTCCTCCCAGGGATGTTCCCATGGGCTGTGCTTGGATGGGTTTCCTCAGGGAATTGGGGCTGCTCAGATCAGGTTTTGCACCATAAAAGTGGCCATAAAATCCCAGTTGTGTTTCCAAAGTGTGAAGGGAAGCATCCCTTTCTTTTTATTCCAGGGAAACTTGGATAAAAGTGTCTGGTAGGGAGTAGGGTGGTTGGGTCTCAGGATGATCTGAGAGGTTTGTGGGGCCAGAGGACCTTCCACAATCCTTCCCAGCCTAAATCCCTGATTTATGGAACTGATCCCTGTGTCCTGTCTGTGTTCAGGAATCCTTTCCAGCCTAAATCCCTGATTTATGGAACTGATCCCTGTTCAGAAATCCTTTCCAGCCTAAATCCCTGATTTATGGAACTGATCCCTGTTCAGGAGTCCTTCCCAGCCTAAATTCCTGATTTATAGAACTGATCCCTGTTTGGGAATCCTTCCCAGCCTAAATTCCTGATTTATGGAACTGATCCCTGTTCAGAAATCCTTTCCAGCCTAAATTCCTTATTTATCCTCAGGAATTGATCCCTGTGTCCTTTCCCTGTTCAGGAATCCTTTCCATCCTAAATTCCTGATTTATAGAACTGATCCCTGTTTGGGAATCCTTCCCAGCCTAAATTCCTGATTTATTTAATTGATCTCTGTGTCCTGTCCCTGTTCAGGAATCCTTTCCATCCTAAATTCCTGATTCATCCCGTGTCCATCTGTGTCAGGAATTCCTCCTCGGGCACATTCCCAGCATGGCCACACCCAAACCATTCCCCTCAGGATCAGTTTTTTGGGATTTGCCCACAAATCTCCTGCTCAGGGAAATGAGGGATGCTGGGCTGGATGCAGGGAATGTTTAATCCCAGTCCTGTGGGATGAATCCTCAGGTTTCCCTGCCTGTGGAAGGAGCCCCGTGCCCTGGCACAGCTCCTGCATTTTAGATGATGCTCTCTGAGCTGGGTTCTCCTCTCTCCCAGCTCTGGGAGGCTGCAAGATGAGAAGGCAGGAATTAAATCCAGGAATTAAATCCAGGGATAGCTCTGGGCTCACCTGGGTGCCTCAAGCCTGGCTTAAAGCTGCTCTGGAGCTGGCAAAAATTAATGGGATTAATGCCAATTATCTCATTTTGTGCTTCCTGGTGAGAACAGAGTGGGAAAGCATCAATCCTATGGAAAATGGGTGTGGACAGGCTTTCCTGGAATGCTGCAGTGCTGTCCTGGAATTTATCCCCAGGCCTGGGTCCTGTGTCCATTAAGGAATCCTTTCCAGCCTAAATCCCTGATTTATCACCAGGAACTGATCCCTGTGTCCTGTCCCTGTTCAGGAATTCTTTCCAGCCTAAATTCCTGATTTATAGAACTGATCCCTGTTCAGGAATCCTTTCCAGCCTAAATTCCTGATTTATGGAACTGATCCCTGTGTCCGTTTCCCTGTTCAGGAATCCTCTCCAGCCTAAATTCCTGATTTATCCCCAGGAACTGATCCCTTGTCCTTTCCCTGTTCAGGAATTCTTTCCAGCCTGAATTCCTGATTTATAGAACTGATCCCTGTGTCCTTTTCCAGCCTAAATTCCTCATTAGTAGAACCGATCCCTGTTCTGGAATCCTTTCCATCCTAAATTCCTGATTTATGGAACTGATCCCTGTGTCCTTTTCCCATTCAGGAATCCTTTCCATCCTAAATTCCTGATTTATGGAACTGATCCCTGTGTCCTGTCCCTGTTCATGAATCCTTTCCATCCTAAATTCCTGATTTATGGAACTGATCCCTGTGTCCTTTTCCCATTCAGGAATCCTTTCCATCCTAAATTCCTGATTTATGGAACTGATCCCTGTGCCAGTCCCTGAATATCAGAGAGTTTCACCTCTTCCAGCTGTCACTTTTTGTGCGTTTACCTCATTTCCAAGATTTTCAGTGGATGTGAGCACTGGCAAGGAACAAATCATTCATCAGGGTGGTTTTTTCCAGCAACACTCTGCCAAAGTGAGATTTCCCCACCCTCAGAACTCTTTGGCACTTAATTAAGAGAAGGAGAAGGTGCTAATTAGCCAGGGCACCTCATTAAGACAGCCCAGTTGAGGGGGGCAGCTCCTGCCTGGATTTTCTGGGATATTCCCATCAAGTTGGCCATATGGGAATAAAGCAGAAATCAGCTCAGGTGAGGGCACAGCAGAGCTGAGCAGTTCTTGCCTTTCCCACTTGCAATTTTGGTAATTTATTTGAAGAATTTAAAAAATCAGGCTGCATAATTGAGGGAAATAAAACCTCCAGAACTCTCCTGAATGCCTGAGAGCTGTGAAATACAAATTTTTGATGTGCTGGGAGGTTTTCCAGGTGGGTTTTTTGCTGCAAAGACAGCCAGGCTTGAAATCATTCAGTCCCACAGCAGTTACACTTTATTTATTGTGGCTCCAGACTGAAAATCGGTTTTATTTTTGCATTTTAGCCTTGTAGACTCTCAGCTCTGAGCTTGGAACTGTGTTTGTGCTGTGATTTAAGTGGGATTTAATTGATTTAGTTCACCTTGAGCAGCAGCCTCAGGATGGGGTGGGAGCATTATCCTGCTTTTTGGGGTTCTTTCAGTTGTGTTGGTTGGGATTGGAAGCTTCCTTGGAAATCTTTTATTTTTCCTTCATTTTTGATCCTAATTTGTCCATTCTATGTGTGTGCTAAACCTGGTTTTTGATGTCTTTGAGCCTGGCTTAACATCTTTCCTCATCTTGGCTTTTAAGGGAAAGCACTTTTATTTTTTAAACCCCTTTTTTACACCAGACTTAACTTGGGGAGATGAAAATTCTCCCTGCTTTGCTCCTCCAGGGCCATTCTCCTTAATTCGTTTGCACCTCAATGAAATTTGAGTTCCAAAAGGATATTTTAATTATGAAACAACAATTTCTGCAGTTCAGGGGCAACTGCCTTGTGTATTCTCACCCTGGCAGGTTTTACAAGAATTCCTGAGCTCTGAAAATCCTGGTTTTTCTCAGTTGGGGATTTAATTTTCTTTCCCCAACACAAATTTTAAGGCAGAGTTTGGAAATGAGGAGAGCCCCTGGAACTCTGTGTGGAGACTGAAACGTTTCCCTGGTTTTAGGGCATGAATCCTCATCTCCATCCACACAACTGGGGCATGAGATCAAATCCTGAATAAATAAACCACTTCCAGAAGGGGTTTTTGGTTAGTCCCAAATCTTTGGGGTTAAGCAGAGCACAGTCCCAAATCTTTGGGGTTAAACAGAGCACAGTCCCAAATCTTTGGGGTTAAACAGAGCACAGTCCCAAATCTTTGGGGTTAAGCAGAGCAGAGAGTCCCAAATCTCTGGGGTTAAGCCGAGCTCAGTCCCAGATCTCTGGGGTTAAGCCGAGCTCAGTCCCAGATCTCTGGGGTTAAGCCGAGCTCAGTCCCTTGGGGCAGCCCTGTGCTCATGGCTCTCTTGGGTTTGGGGTTTTGTTGTGCTGCTGTCCCTGGAGCAGGAGCTGAGCTGTGGGACAGGCCCAAGAAAGGCAAGGCCAGGCTCTGGCAGCTCCCGCGTCACCAGGACCTGCCCAGTGTCACCCAGTGTCACCCATTCTGTGCTGGGACAGCCCTGGAATCCACTGGCAGGGCCCAAAGCAGCAGCACTCCCATTCCCACTGCCCTGTGCTGCAGCTTTGGGAACAATTCACCTTTTCCCCCCTTTTTTGGGGTTTTTTTAAGCATTCCTGCTCAGTGCTGGCAGACTCCAGCTCCTCATGCAGCTCCTGGCTGGGTGTCACCATGAGCAGTGGCCCTCTGGTGGCATCACCTCGCTCACTGCTGCTGTTTGTGAGTGGCTGGAAATGCAAAATATTAACCCAGAACTGCCCCTGGTAATTTAAATATTTGTTAATTTATGTATGGAGGCTGTTTGGCATCCCAGGGAGTGCTGGTCATTTAGGGTCAGGGAGTGCTGGTCATTGGGGGTCAGTGCTGGTCATTGGGGTGAGGGAGAGCTGGTCATTTAGGGTCAGGGAGTGCTGGTCACTGGGGTCAGTGCTGGTCATTGGGGTCAGGGAGTGCTGGTCACTGGGGTCAGGGAGCACTGCTCATTTAGGGTCAGGGAGTGCTGGTCACTGGGGTCAGTGCTGGTCACTGGGGTCAGGGAGCACTGCTCATTTAGGGTCAGGGAGTGCTGGTCACTGGGGTCAGTGCTGCTCATTTAGGGTCAGGGAGTGCTGGTCATTGGGGGTTGTGGCTGTTCATTATTGGGGTTTGTGGTTGTTGGTCATTAAAGGCTGTGGCCATTAAGGGGCTGTGGTTGTTGGTCATTAGGGGGCTGTTGGTCACTGAGGGCTGTGGCCATTTAGGGGGTTGTGACTGTGCCCATTAGGGGCCTGTGGCCATTTAGGGGGTTGTGACTGTGCCCATTAGGGGCCTGTGGCCATTTAGGGGGTTGTGACTGTGCCCATTAGGGGCCTGTGGCTGTGGTCACAGGGGGCTGTGGCCATTAGGGGCCTGTGGCTGTGGTCAC
Organism: Molothrus ater; assembly: GCF_012460135.2. Lineage (NCBI taxonomy): Eukaryota > Metazoa > Chordata > Aves > Passeriformes > Icteridae > Molothrus > Molothrus ater. Next base: position 3,116,328 of record NC_050490.2, on the reverse strand, counting down.
TGGTCACTCATTAAATGCTGTTTAAGAGTGCTCCAAGTCCCCATTTCCATTTCCAAGCCTCATTGATTTGCCTCTCATCCTAAAGCAAGCCAGGAATGCAATGCCACAATCCGAGGCCAGGGATGACAGGCTCTGAATTTTCCATGGTGTGACACTGTCCCTCCCCACGCTGCTGATGTCCCCTGCCCCAGCACAGCACCAGGATGGGTTTTGCTGCATAATCTGTCTGGCCAGCTGTGTCCTAATCCTGCAGTTTTAGGAGGGGCCTGGGGGAAGGGCCTGGTGTTGAGGCCCTGCTATTCTCCTAAACATCTTTGGCAATAGGATTGAAGGACAATTTAATGTGTGTGTGTGTGTGCTCCCAGCGGGGCTCTGAGGCGGGTAAGTACGGAGGATTTAGGATATCCAGAATATCCTAGACTGTGGCCTGAGCATGGATGTCAGCCCTCTCCACACCAGGGGAATGCTGAGGGCCCTGTGTGGGTTCCTAACAGAACGAGCTTTTGGCCTGTGAGTGTTCATTCCACTGAAATTCCCTTTTTCCCAGGGCTGGGCTGATCAGGAAAATAGGTCACTTGTATCCTGGGGAATTCCCGGCCCTGCAAATCCTAAATAGATGGGAGAGGAGGTCAGAGCAGAGCTCACAGCTGGCACAGGTTTGGGATTTTACCCCTGGTGCCCCTGTGGGTGGGTCAGGTCAAGAAACCTCCTCAGGGAGCAGATCCCTGAGCAGGGACACTTAACCCTGGCACATCCCGAGCTGCCCAGGGCTGGAAAAGGCCTGGAAATCCCTCAGGGAGGGTGCCAGGGGCAGCTGCCAGGGAAGGGAGGAGCAGGGACATCGGGAATTCCTGCCCTGCAGCCTTGGCCACTGCCAGTACTGTGGGTGTCCGTCCCCAAGCCGTGTCACTGCCATTTCCATGGGTGTCCCCAAGCCGTGTCACTGCTGATGTCATGGGTGTCCCCAAGCCACCATGGGTGTCCCTAAGCTGGTCACTGCCAGTGCCATGGGTGTGTCACTGCTGGTGCATTGTCGTCCCCAAGCCACCATGGGTGTCCCCAAGCCGTGTCGCTGCCAATGCTGTGGGTGTGTCACTGCCAGTGCCATGGGTGTCCCCAAGCTGTGTCACTACTGGTGCCCTGGGTGTCTCCAAGCCGTGTCACTGTCAATGCTGTGGGTGTGTCACTAATGGTGCCGTGGGTGTCCCCAAGCCACCGTGGGTGTCCCCAAGCTGTGCCAATGCTGTGGGTGTGTCACTGCTGGTGCCCTGGGTGTCCCCCAGCCGTGTCACTGCCAATGCCCTGGGTGTGTCACTGCTGGTGCCCTGGGTGCGTCATTGCCAATGCCATGGATGTCCCCAAGCCGTGTCACTGCCGGTGCCGCGGGTGTCCCCAAGCTGCCCTGGGTGTCCCCAAGCCGTGTCACTGCCGATGCCATGTCTCTAACTGTGTTTTCTGCCCCGCTGCTGTGTTGTGTGCGAGCTCCGTTGTTTTCTGCCGCTCTGTCACTGCGTTTCTGCTGCCCCTCCCTGCAGCCGGGTTTGTCAAGTCGCCCATGTCAGAAACTAAGCTCACGGGGGACGCCTTTGAACTGTACTGTGATGTGGTTGGGAACCCCACTCCAGAGATCCAGTGGTGGTATGCGGAAGTCAACCGGGCAGAGGCTTTCAAACAGCTGTGGGATGGCGCTCGGAAGCGCCGTGTCACCATTAACACTGCCTACGGGGCCAATGGGGTGAGTGTGCTGAGAGTAACCCGCCTTACCTTGGAAGACTCTGGGACTTACGAGTGCAGGGCCAGCAACGATCCCAGGAGGAATGACTTGAGGCAAAATCCCTCCATTACGTGGATTCGAGCCCAGGCTACTATAAGCGTCCTGCAGAGTGAGTCCGGCCCCCAGTAGTGGCACTGTAGTGTCTAGAGGCAGTCTGGTGACCCCGCCCCCGTGTCCCCACCCTCTGCCACACCCTGTCCTGTCGTCCCGGCGCGCGGGCTGCTCCTCCTCCTCCTGGCCTGTAGTGCTGACCCTGTGTGCCACCCGTGTCTCTCCTCCTTAGGACAAAGCACTTGGGAAACCCTCGGGATGTGTGCTAGAGCTTCCGTGTGAAACCAGCCCGCTGTCGGATTTGTGTTTGTTCCCTCCTCCCTTTAGTTTTGTAGGAGGTTTCCAGCCTCCCTGGCTTCTCCACCAGTGCCTTTCTCTTTGATTTCCATGTTCTTTTCCCAACTCTAACCATTTTATTTTGATTTCTTTTGTTCTCTTGGAATTTCTGGGAATGCCTCCTCACCTGGTTTTGGTTACATATCTGCTTCTGGATAAATCCTTTCCTTTCAGTTCCACGTGACCTTTGGTGTTTGGATTTTTCCATGAAGTCGTGGTGTTTCTTTTCCTTCCTGGCCAGCAGCATGCTCCTAAGGAGTTCTCTGATGCAGCAGCACTGAGGAGGTGCAGCCATTCCTAATCCAGCCTGTGGGAGCAGGGGGAACATCCTGCCCAGTGCTGAGCCTAGCCTTGAGCTCAGTGACTCCATCCAGGGTGCAGCTCCTGGCAGGAGCAGAGCTCTGGGAGCAGAGGCTGTGCTTGGCCCAGAATTGCTTTTTGTTCTTGCTTGTGGCAAGGCTTTCCTGCCTTCACTCTGCTTTCCACCCCAGGTGGATTTGGGAGTTCATATGGTCAGATTCTGTAGAGAAGAATTTTGGGCCAGATATAAAACTGGCATTTGCCTGAGGAAATGGCTGCTGAGTTTGAGGTGGAGGGAATTGAATCTGCAGTGTGCAGGTGCAGGAGAAGTTGTTTTGGGTGGTTTCTCAGTGCCCTCAGCTGACAGAAGTGCCCTCAGCAGAGCAAAAGTGTGGTCTTGCTCCTGTGCTTTGTGCACAAATAACCCTTTAATGCCCTACTGGGCACAAAACTCTATTTGTATCTTGATTTTTTTGTTTGGGTACCTTGAAAAATTCCCCCCAGAGCTGTCCCCAAAGCCATGGGCACTGCTGGATCAGAGACCTTCCCTCTGGAAATGGAAAGAGCCTTGGTGCACGTGGAGGAATGGCTGTGACCCGGTGCTGTGCAGTGACTGCAGTGACACCGGGTCCCTGAGCTGGAGCTGCTCAGCCTCAGCCCACCCCTCGCCCCTCCTGTGTCCTTTGGGCTCCCAAAGGGCTGGAATGCTTGCATGGCCTCCAGCAGCAGCAGCAGCTCTGCCATCCTGGGGATGATCCTGGAAATGTGTCTGCTAGGGAGTGCTGTGTGCTGGAGAGAGCGCCGTGCCCTGGGACAGAGCCAGGGCTCCTCCAGTGCTGTAAATACAGAGCCTCCAGTGAAGGAAGGAGTGATGAGGAGGACTCCATCTGATCACAAGGCTCATTTATGACTTTATTATACTATATTATATTAAAGAATTCTATACTACACTAAAGAATACACAAAGAATACTTACAGAAGGCTAAAAGGATAATAATGAAAACTCCTGACTCTCTCCAGAGTCCTGTCACAGCTTGGCCCTGATTGGCCCAAGAGTGAGAACAACTCCCAGCAGAATGCAGTGAAACAATCACCTGTGGGTGAGCAATCTCCAAACACATTCCACATGAGCACAGCACAGGAGCAGCACATGAGATCAGAATTGTTTTCCTTTTCTTTGAGGCCTCTCTCTGCCTTTCAGCTTCCCAGGAGACAAACCCAGGGAGAAGGGATCATGTTCAGAGAACAGGAATGCCGCACTCCAGAGCAGCTCTGGGGGACACAATCCTGCTGGTGTGCAGAGCCAGCCTTTGGGAGCACAGCTGTGTCCCTGTGGGCAGGGGCTCCCCTCCCTCAGCCCCCTGAGCTGCTGCAGGGACTGCACTTCAGCCTCTCCTGCCCTCCCAGTTTGTCCCAGCTGCTGCTGCTGGGTGGGAGCTGCCTCCTGAGTGCCTTGTGCGGGATCACGCTGCTCTGGGGCTCTGCTGTGCAGGGAAATAAGGAACAAACCCCTGAGTGCCTTCCCCTGGGTGCTGGGACAGCTGAGCTGCTCCTGCTGGGAGGAGGAGCCCGTGGACATCAGTGCCTGCCTGAGCCTGCAGGAGGAAGAGGAGGAAAACGGGGATGAGGTTCCCAAGGTGTCCCTGGAAGTGGAGCCCCTTCGCTGAGCCTGCCCAGATGCCTCAGCTGCTCCATTCAGTTTGTGTTGGAAATGGGAATTGTGTGGCTCAGTGGAGCTGGAGTTTGCAGCTGCTGGTGGTGGCTGCTGCCCTGCTGTGACACCAAAGCCCCACAGAGCACAGGCTCTGTCCTGGCCTCTGCAGAGATCAGCTTGCTTCTGAAAACCTGGCACCCAGAGCCACCATCTGCCTTCCACCTCCTTCCGGATTTGGAACCAGAATTTCGCTTGCTGGGTTTTTTTTTTTTTAGTTGCTTTGCTTGGGTTTTAACTGTAAAAGCTGAGCTTACATAAAATGGGCACTTGAAGTGATGTGTAAAAAGTGATTTTCTAGGTGAGCACCCTCCTTTGCTGCTGCTGTCCCAGTATTCCAGTTGCAGTTTGTCTCCTGCAACTAAATCAGGAGACTGATCCATCAATTTGCTTTTTTAATAACCAAACCAAAGTACCATAAATGCAGGTGAAGCTGGAAATGAGACTTACAGCTGCCTTCAGTTCTGCTCAACTAAAACTGAAAAGGTTGCAGGTCAGTCACTGAGTTACTATTTCAGACACACTCCAAAAATATTCCCAGAGCTCTGTCAGTGTTTTTGTGGGAATGCAGATGAGCTTTTTGGGGGTGGAAAAGCACACAGAGCGGGCCAGGAATGGTGCATGATATGAGAATAACACAACAATTTTGGGCCCAAACAATCCTTGAAAGGATAAAATACCCAGTGTGGGAGAAATGAGGCAGAAACAGAGTGAAAATTTAATCACACAAACAGCAACTGCAGTGTTTCTGCAGTTAAAGAATGATTTACAGAGCTGGATTTCCAAGAAGGATATCCAGGACTGGAATGCTGCAGCTTATGAGAGGATGGATATTTTTCCTCCCTGGGCAGTAATCTAAGGATGTGCCACAGGATACAGGATGTTCCTTCCCTGTGTGGAAAGCTGGGATGGTTCTGACACAAAATTGGGATTTTCTGTTCTCTCCTTGTGTTTCATAGCCTGCATTCCAGAGGCTCCAGGGATCATAAATTTATATCCCAAACTGTTGCCGCAAGGCATGGCAGAGTTTCCAGAATCCAAACTCCTTGGATGACTTGCAGAAATCAGGGAGATGTCTGCTGCTTCCTCAGCCTCCTGCAGCCAGAGGGGAGGGAGGAAGGAGCAGCTGGAGCTGCACCTCTGGAATCAGCCAGGAATTCATCCCAGGCAGGGCACACAGCAGCATTTCCACACACAGAGCCTCTGGGGTGGCCTGCAGGCCAAGCTGACCCTAAAAACATTTTTTAGTTGAAGACTAACAGCAAGAATTGTGACATTTTTAAACCCTGCCATGCTGTGTGAGGTGGTTTTTCACAGAATGCTTCAGACCCGAGGTGAGGCACAGAGCCTGCAGCAGAAAGGTCTTTTTGCCAAGTTTGGGAAGCAATTTCTGTGGCTGAGAATGAGGCAGCTGTGTGTGCTGGAGAGCAGCAGCACCTGCAGGGGCTGAAGGCAGCATGGTTCCCAAACAGCAGCACAGTGCCCTCAGTGATGTTAGCACTTCTGAAAGGCTTTGCCCTAAAGATTGGGAATTTGGTGTTGCCAGGTGAGGCTGTGGAGTGGAACAGCCCCAAAGCAGCCAGCAGAACTCCTGGGCTCTGCTCATGCACTGGGGCTGTTTTTGTTCTTTAGAAATGTTTGTGCTCAAGGTTACTTCAGACACAAACCAGTTGCAGCTCTGATGTTGGCCTGCTGTGTATCCTTGCATTGCACTGTCAGGTTCTGGGTGCTGCTCTCAGCTGTTCTCCCTCAGCCTCCTGCCTTCCCCACACAGCAGGGGAGTCGTGCCCTGTGGAATCTCCTGGCTGCACCTGGGGCCACAGCAGCCTTTGGGCGGGGAATATGCAGAATATTACTGAGAAGCCTAAATTTGAGTGTTGTTTATATAAAAAATGGGTTTGTTTGATACCTCAAGGAGAAGAATTGACAGAATAACCAGGTTGGAAAAGACCTTCAAGACCATCGAGTCCAGCCCAGCCTCAACAGCCAGTGCCACATCCAGGCTTTCCTAAACACACCCAGGGATGGTGACTGGGCAGAACATTCCAGAACTTCATCACCCTTTCTGTAATAAAACTTTTTCCTGATAGCCAACCTAAATTTCCCTTGGTGCAGCTTGAGACTGTGTCCTCTGGTTCTGTCAGTGCTGCCTGGAGAGAGATCCCAACGTGAGCACACAGGCGCCTTTCAGGGAGTGATAAGGTGGAAGAGTGATAAGAACCAAGTGCCAGCCAGCAAGAAGCTTCTGGAAGAGTAACTGAGGCCTCACGTGGAGCCCCAGGAGTTGGTGTGGGAGGCACAGAGTGTGTCAGGGGTCCCTGGTGTCACCTGCAGTGTGGGGGTTCCCAGTAAACCATTAACCCCTCCTGTCTCTCCCCAGCAGCGCGGCCCCCGGGCGCCGCCGCGCCAGCTCCGAGCTCTTTGGTTTGGTTGTGCTTCCTCCGTGTGTCCCGCAGTGCCATCCCCCGTGTGGTGCCCTCCCCTCCTGCCCCCTGTGCCACGTAGAGTAGCTGGCACCGTCCCCAGGGCTGGCTCTGAGCGCCGTCCCTGCCTTGCAGAGCCGCGGATCAACGCCAGCGAGGACGTGGTGCTGCACGTGGCCGGCGTGGCCGTCACGCTGCAGTGCAACCTGACCAGCAGCCCCAGCCCCCTGGCCGCCAGCTACTGGGTGAAGAACGGAGAGGAGATCCCGGGCACCAGGAAAGCCTCCAACACCACCGAGTACAGGTGAGTGCTGGGCTGGGGACAGGGACGCTCCTGGTGGCCCCGCAGTGGTGGCTCAGCCGGTTCAGAGCTCTTCTCCAGGGCTCGTGGGTGGGTCTGTTGCTGCACATCCTCCTGGAGACCAAAGTCCCAGCTGGAATGAGAAATGGGAATGGGCAGGGGATGGTGTTCCTGAGGTCTGGGTGGCCTGGGCTGAGCCAAAGGACAAGAGCGCTCCTGGTGTTCCTTCCCACAGTGGGCTGGGCCAGGCCTGCCCTGGGGAGGGCAGGGATGGTGTTCCTGAGGTGTGGGTGCTGGGCTGAGCCAGGGGACAAGGGCACTCCTGGTCATCCCACAGAAAACTGTCAGTTCAGAGCTCTTCTCCAGGGTTCATGGGTGGGTCTGTTGCTGCACATCCTCCCAGAGCCCAGAATCCCAGCTGGAATGAGAAATGGGAATGGGCAGGGATGGTGTTCCTGCCCTGGGAAGAGCAGGGATGGGATGGTGTTCGTGCCCTGGGGAGGGCAGGGATGGTGTTCCTGAGGTGTGGGTGCTGGGCTGAGCCAGGGGACAAGGGCACTCCCAGTGTTCTCACAGTGGTGGCTGAAGTAAAACTCTGTCAGTTCAGAGCTCTTCTCCAGGGGTCATGGATGGGTCTGTTGGTGCACATCCTCCCAGAGCCCAGAATCCCAGCTGGAATGGAAAATGGGAATGGGCAGGGATGGTGTTCCTGAGGTGTTAGTGGCCTGGGCTGAGCCAGGGGAGCAGGACACTCCTGGTGGTCCCACAGTGGTGGCTCAGTCAAACTCTGGCAGTTCAGAGCTCTTCTCCAGGGTTCATGGGTGGGTGTGTCATTGCACATCATCCTGGAACCCAAAATCCCAGCGGGAATGGGAAATGGGAATGGGCAGGGATGGTGTTCCTGAGGTGTTCCTGAGGTCTTGCTGGGGTTGTTTGGTCACGATTTGGTTGTTGTGGGATGATCCCAGCCCTTGGCTGGAGCTGGTGGGATCCCGTGCCGCTCCCTCAGTGATGCCCTCAGAGTCTGTTCCCTCTGTGATTTTCTTGCCCTTTTTTTCTTTCCATCCCTTTTCCCCCTTGATGGACAGCAAATCCCCCTTCCAGTTCCATGTTAAGCCAAGCTGAAGAGCTCTTTAGAGACATTTTAACCCCCGCTGACAACTTGGTCTCAGCTGTTTTCTGTCTCTAGAGGGGCCCTTTTCCCCCTGCTTCACTGACACAGGATTAGGGTACATTAGGGGATATTTAATTGTAATTATGCTGATTAGGGGATGTTCAGGTTTCCATGGCCTTAGCAAAGCAGCCTCTCATCCACAGCATTTTGGAAGTTGGTTTGATCCTGATTAATGATTTGTCCTTTCATTTTCCCCTTTAGCTCATTTTGAATTACCTTGTTAATTTTGCAACTAAAAACTGAGTTTCATTTCCTTCCACAATTCCTTCCTGACCCTCCTCAGTGCAGTGTTCAGCCCTGGGCCTGAGCTTTGGGGGCTCTGCTTCCCTAGGGAGAAACCACTGGCTTGGAGTGGTGCTCAGGGTTCCTGGGAATTGCAAATATTGCCCAGCAAGGGCCAGGCTGAGGCTGTTCAAGCCAGGCTGGATTTTTCCTTCCAAATTCCTCTGTAAAGAAGGATTTAGGCTTGGCTTCAGTTTTAACTGCTGGGGAAGGAGGGAGTGCAGTGGGAGAGCACCACAGTCCCCTTGTCCCCAGGGAATGGGGGGACTCCCAGCAATCAATCCCAGGGACAGCTGGAGAAATCCCAGGTTTCCATTTGCAGAGTAGATCCTGAATTCCTGAGCACTCCTGGGCTGCTTTGCTGATGTTGGAGTTCAGGCTTTCTCTGCCCTTTGGTTTTGCTTTGGTTACATTTTAAATCCAGGAATTCCAAGTTTTCTCAGTGAAAAGCAGCAGCAGCATAGCTGTGGTTAACAGAGGGTGTTTCCCTCCCTCATTTATTTATATTTTATATTGGTTCATCTTTTGTATTCTGTTTATTTCCCTTAAGCTTTCAGGTTCTTGTTTTCTGTCAGATGTTTTTGGTGCTTGGAGTTCAAAGCTGGCTACTTTTATCATCCAGAAAACTCCAGGATTTAGAGATTAAACTGTTTCAGTTTAAAATCCTGCCTGTTCCAGCACTGGCAGTGGAGTTGTACCTCTCCCAACCCTTCATCCAGCTCGGGGAGCTGCTGTGAGCCCTTGAGCTGTGTCAGTTTGCAGCTCCTGAATGATTGATGGCAACCAGAGCCCGGGGAGAGTCACAGAACTCCACCTTGTCCTTCCTCTGCTCTCTCTGGGCACGGCCTGCAGGTGCTCAGAGTGTGCTCCTGAACTGCTCTGCCATTGCAGAGTTCCTTATCTGAAATTAATTCACTTTATAACTTGAGATTGGGTGTGTAAATGCTGTCAGCACTCAGCCTGAAGTGAGCAGCTTTTTCCTCGTGTCTCAGCAGTTTCCATGTGTCATTACATGATTTTATTGCAGGGTTTGTGTTCTTCTGCAGGGGCTCTTTTCCTCGGTGAAAAAAGAATTAATAAACAAGGGAAGGATAATAAAGAAAAGAATTAATAATAAGGAATAATTTGAAAGGGAATAATTAATAAAAACAAATGAATAAAAAAGGAGTCTTTTGGGGGAGGAAACTGCTTCAGTGTGTGCTGGGGAGGGTGGGCGTGCCCTGCTTGCACCAGCAATTAGGGGGTGCAATTAAGGGGTGTTAATTGGGTGCTGTTGCTGCCCTGCAGGATCCTGAAGGCCCGAGCAGAGGAGTCGGGGGAGTACCTGTGTGTGTTCGTGTTCTCCGGCTCTCCCGTGGCCAACGCCACCATCGAGGTCAGAGGTACTGAACTGGCACTGTCCCCTTGTCCCCTCCCCTGCCCTGCAGCTGGCACTCCCTGCCTCCCTCAGCGGCCCCACAGGAGCACAGGAAAAGCCCCCTCACCATGCCTGGGTTCATAATCAGAAATAATAATGTATTATCACAGATAAAAGCTCTGATTTCCAGAGAAAGGCTGGCACACATGCAGGGAAAGAGCTCAGAGATGGGAGCAGCCATGGGTTTGTGGGCACTGAAACACCTCTGGGTCTTGGGGCACCTCCAGGAGCCTGAAATTAGGAATAAAAGCTGCAAAATGGGCAAGGTTTGCCACGGGTGTGGCTGTAGGGGAGCCACAGAGCAGTGCTGGTGTCAGGGAATTCCCAGGGAATTCCCACAGGGCTGCAGGAGGCTGAGGTTGGGAATTTGTGTGGAATTTGGCAGGCCCTGGGATCCAGCTGGGGGGATCCATCAGTCTGTGGGAAAGGGAATTCACCACCCTGTGCCTCTGAGGAGCTTGGCTGGGTGTTCAGGGCACACAGCTGGAGGGGTTCCATTTTCCTTCTTTTCCTTTTCTTGGGGATTTTTTATCCCATCCTGCCCTTTTGCTCTAATTGCTGAATCTCCTGATGTTACCCTAATTAAAATGTAAAGCTCCTGCTGGCTCCTCTGGGCTGCTTTAGGTGACAACCACTCCTGGAGAGGGGAAATGCAGCTTTGGGAGTGGAGCAGGAGCTCTGCCAGCTCTGATGGCCTCTGCAAGGCCCTTGGGGGTGTTTGCCACGGGGCTTGGCTGCTGCTCTGCCAGGCAGGGCCACCAGCAGAGCTTGGCAGGGAGCTGGGAGCTCACTCTGGGGGAGGAAAAGTCAAATTCTGGGATTGAAGTGCGAGGAGAACTGATCCTACTCACTTCCCACAGGTAATTTACACCTAAATGCTCCTCCTGGGAAGCTGGGGACAGTGCATGGGGATTGCTCTTGGAGCAGGTGTGAGGACAGTGACACCACCTGGGTGCCCGTGCACACCTGTCACCTCATATTCACCTGCATGGCTCCTCTTGGTGCTCGAGCAATTACACTCAGATTTAATTGTAATTATGCTGATTGTAATTAGGGTGCAGCTCTCGCTGCTGATGCACAGGGGAAGGAGGCTGCTGAATGCCAAAGTGCTCGTGCTCCAAAAATAGGGATTTTCTGACAGCTTGTGAACAGCTTCCCCAGAGCCTGTGGCAGAGCAGCCAGGGCATGCAGGGCCAGCTCCCCTGGTGTGCTGTGCCTGCTGTCCCCCCCAGCCCTGCAATGGCCCTGGAGCAGCCTGGCACAGTGGGAAGTGTCCCTGCACATGGCACGGGTGCCACTGGATGGGCTTTAGGTCCCTTCACCCCAACCATGCTGGGATTTTTTCACAAAAAAAAAAAAATCCTTAGGGCAGAGGAGTGAGAACGGTTGGGAATCCAGGCAGTGTTTGGTGCCTTTCCTGGGAATTCATTCCAAGCTGGCTTCCCTCAGGCAGCTCTGCTGGACTTCTGGGGGGGCTTTGTTCCTGCTCAGCTCCCCAGAGTTATGGGGGCAGCTCTGAGCTGCAAACCCGAGGCTGAGCAAATGCTGGGCTTAGGGAAATGCTGGATTTAGGGAATCCAGCAAATGCTGGGTTTGGGGAAACACTGGATTTAGGGAATCTGGGAAATGCTGGGTTTGGGGAAATGCTGGAATTAGGGAATCAGCAAATGCTGGCTTTAGGAAAATGCTGGATTTAGGGAATGCAGCAGATGCTGGGTGTAAGGAAATGCTGGGTTTAGGGAAATGCTGGATTCAGGGAATCAGCACATGCTGGGTTTAGGGAAAGGGCCCCTTGGAGCAGGGATCTCGTGTCCCTTTTCCTTGGCACTGGAGCAGGCTGGGGGTGGTGATTTTGATGGGGGTGGTGGTGCTGGAGCTGCCAGGCCTGGCCAGGGCACCCCTCCTGCTCCCTGGAAGGGGATCCTTGGTTGCTGCATTTCCACCTGGGGCATCCCTGCAGTGCTGGTGTGGAGCTCTGGGGGCCTGAGGATGACCCCAAGCAATGAACTGCAGCCCTGGAGAACTCTGCAGTGCCCCTGCTCCTCAGGATCTTGGGAGCAGGGGAGAGGAAACAGCTGCTGGAAGGACCTTTTGAATTCCCTTTCCTGCCAGGCCTTTCTGCCCTTGCCTCTTCAGGGGATTCCTCCTGCTCCCTTTGCACCTTCCTGTTCCCTCCTCCCCAGTTACTCCTGGGGAAGAGCCTGGGCCTCAATTCCTGGCTGTTCAGCAAACCTCTGCTGCAGCCTGGCTCCTCTCTACCAGGAATAAATTAAATTGGACACTCCTTGAGCCCATGAAAATCCTCTCACATTCCCCCTGCTCCTGGTGCCTTCAAGCTCCAGAGGGAGACAGGGGTTGGAATCATAACCAGAAAAAGAAACTTTCCAGAGCCCTGTTCAGGTCACCCCTCAGACATCCCAGTTTGCAGTGCAGGAATATTTTTAGGTGCTTTGCCCTTGCTTTAATTTTGTCTGTTAATGAGAAACTTGAAGGTAACTGGGCCATGGTTTGGAGGTGTCACACATTTAAATTTCCCTCTCCTTTTCACTGGTAAGGAGCTTGGAAGGGCTGAATGCCTCCTGTACATGGGGAGATGAATTTTCCTGGCTGTATGACCCCCAAACCCTTCAGAAAGCTGCTGCACACTGAATTTTGTGCTGTTGGGAGCCTCATGGTCACTCTGCCACAAACCCCTTTCCTCCTGTGTTTAGGTTTATAAAACTATCAAAATGATGCTGCTTAGAATTCCTCTCATGTCAAGCATGCCTGAGTGTCTATTTATTTTTCCTTTTTTGGTAGCAGTTAATTTAAATTAACTCTGCTTCCTTTTGCTCTTTGTGAGGTGTTTCCAGCCCACCTTGAGGATTTTTCCTGCTTCCCATGCAGGAATCCAAACCTCCCTTTGCCAGGGGCATTCTGCTGGTGCCAGTGATCAGCAGTGACAGACAGAGAGGGAGCTGAAATCCAAATCCTTCCCAACAAAACCTGCCTCAGCCTGATGCCCGAAGGAGCTGGAGCAGAGGCTGGATGGAGTTAAGGGGAATAAAGTGGAGATTTACTGAAGTGCCCTCAAAGGGCACACCCTGGCAGTGCCCAGATGGCTCCAAGATGGAAGCAAAACAGGGCTCGGTCATGAAATCTCACATTTTTATAAGTTTTAGTCCATTTGCATATAGGAGTTAACTGTCCAATTAACAGCTTCAAATGACGAAGTTTCATCCTCCTTGCTTGCTTTCCCACCCTCCTCTTCTCACATTGTTTATGCTTTGGGCCTGAAGTTTGAAGAGTCTCCAGTCCTTGAGTCTCCAGCTAGAACAGGATTGTTTTGTCTCCACCACCCTGTGAAAATATCCCAGTAACACTTAATATAAAGCTAAAGCTGCACACCAACACAGAAGAGAAAAATGAAAACCTAAGGAATCAGCCCTGGGCTTTGGTTGACAATAGAGCAGGATGGTGCAAGGAGCAGTCCTGGCTTGAAAAAGCTTCCCAGGAAAACCCTGCTCAAGCTGGGGCTGCGGGGTTCTGGGGCCAGCAGGACACAGTTTCCTGCATTGTTTGGGACAGAAAATGCTGGGGTGGTGTCTCTGAGCCCTGAAACCCCAGCAGTGCACAGAGCCCCCGGGGTGCTCCAGGAATAGCCCTGGCCCAGCAGAGCCAGGGAGGAGCCGAGGCATTCTGGGCACTGCTGCTCTGCTGGGATCTCCCTGGGAGCTGGGATCTCCCTGGGAGCTGGCCTCTCCTTCCTGCAATGTCACTGTGTCACCCTGAGCAGCAGTGGAGGTGTCCCAGAAAGTGTTCCCTGTCCTTTCCTGTCCCTTCCCTCCCTGCCAGCAGCCTGACACAAACTGGGCCAGCTGGGAGTGCTGTCCCTGTCCCCTTTTCCAGGCTCAGCCCTGCTCAGGGTGGCACTGGAAGCCAGCAGCTTTGAGCTGCTGAGTGCCACTGCTGCTCCTCCTCGTGGGAATGTTCCCAGCTTGCAGCCCCTGGTGGCATTCCAGCAGTGCCAGCTCTGGGATTGTGTCCTTGTCACCGCCGGGCTCGTGTCCCTAGGCTGGAGGAGATCCCTCCTTGGCATCCTCCAGGAAGCAAAAGCCAGAGGGGGCTCACCCAGCTCCTGCTTTAGGAAGGTCCCAAGCCCAGCAGGGAAGTGGTGGCATCTTTCAGTAGGTGCCCAGATGCCACTCCCCTCTGGAGCCCTCATTATTTGGGATAAATGACAGTTTCCTCTCCCAGGCTGGGGACAGGGGGTGGCAGCAGCACAGCACTGCCAGCCCCAGGGCTGATTGATTTCCTGCCTGAGGACATGAATTCAGCTCAGGAGCTCCATTTGATCCAGGTGTTCCTGCCCCTGGCAGGTGGGGAATGTTCCTGGCAGCTCCTTTCTGTACAAGAGCAGGGGGTTGTTTGGATCTGATGCCTTTGTGCAGGTCAGCTTTTATGTCTCTCAGGGTATTTTTATGTCTGATGTGGAAAGTTGCATTTTGGGTGGTGTTCTCGGGGGTCCCAGGACAAGGAAAGGGATGAGAATCTTGACTCCATGTTTCAGAAGGCTGATTTATTATTTTATGATATATATTATAGTAAAAGAAAATGATATCTTAAAACTCTACTGAAAGAATAGGAGAAAGTATTTCAACAGAAGGCTTGCAAGGAAAAGAAAAGGAATGATAATAAAATCTTGTGACTGACCAGAATCCCAGTCCAGCTGGACCTTTGATTGGCCATTAATTAAAAACAACCACATGAGACCAATCCCAGATGCACCTGTTGCATTCCCCACAGCAGATAACCATTGGTTACATTTCATTCCTGAGGCCTCTCAGCTTCTCAGGAGGAAAAATCCTAATGAAAGGATTTTTCATAAAATATGACACATATTGGGTGTCAGTTTTCTTAAATAAACCCCTTGGGTTTATTCTTGGCCTGTTCTTACATATCATGGTGTAGTGGTTTTGGCATCATCTTGGAATTAAGGAGTTGACATCTGGCTGGGCTTCATCCTCTGGTAAGGACTCCTCCAATGTCCAGGAATGCTGGGTTGGAAATGCTGGGTTGGAAATGTTGAGTTAGAAATGCTGGGTTGGAAATGCTGCTGGAATTCCCATGGGCACTTGGAGGATGCCTGGGCCCTCTCCTGTGTGCCTGTGCAGGTGAACACACACCAGCAGGAGCTGAACCCCAGGCTTTCCTACAGCCATGGGTTTTCTGTGGTTCTCAATCTCATTTGGATGATGCTGTTACTGTCCAAAAAGGATCTGAGGCACGGGATGCTCCCTGCACCCAAACCCCTTTGACACAGCACAGTAGGAAGCAGGACAGCTTGCCAGGCATTTTCCCAAAGATTGCTGCTGCAATTTTGGGATGAGCAGGCTCAGCTGCTGTCTGCTGGCATGAGAGCTTTTGTTCCCTTTGAGCAAATTCCCCTCATGATCTCAGCCTGCAGCTGGAATTGCTGGCTCTGTGTGCACCTGCAGGGAATCTGCTGGTGGAGCAGGGGAGTCTCCTGTAGGAAATTCCAGTTTCCTGGAGCAGCCAGGCTGGCCTGGGCTGGATTAACAGCTCAGAGCTGCCATCACACATCCAGCCACGTGTGCTGTAATTAGGAGCTGCAGCTTTAAAGGTGGGGGCCCTGCAGCCTGGGACCATCTGCTGGGCCAGGGGTCAGCCCAGGCACTGCCCTGAGCCAGCCTAAGCTCGGGGGGGCTTAGGGCTGCTCCGAGGGACACACACAGAGCACAGGGTTAGGCTGAGGGACACACACAGAGCACAGGGTCAGGGTGAGGGACACACACAGAGCACAGGGTCAGGGTGAGGGACACACACAGAACACAGGGTCAGGGTGAGGGACACACACAGAGCACAGGGTTAGGGTGAGGGACACACACAGAGCACAGGGTCAGGGCTGCTCCCAGGGACACACACAGAGCACAGGGTTAGGGCTGTGCTGAGGGACACACACAGAGCACAGGGTTAGGGTGAGGGACACACACAGAGCACAGGGTCAGGGCTGAGGGGACACACACAGAGCACAGGGTTAGGGTGAGGGACACACACAGAGCACAGGGTTAGGGCTGAGGGGACACACACAGAGCACAGGGTTAGGGTGAGGGACACACACAGAGCACAGGGTTAGGGCTGAGGGGACACACACAGAGCACAGGGTTAGGGCTGCTCCCAGGGACACACACAGAGCACAGGGTTAGGGTGAGGGACACACACAGAGCACAGGGTCAGGGCTGCTCCCAGGGACACACACAGAGCACAGGGTTAGGGCTGTGCTGAGGGACACACACAGAGCACAGGGTTAGGGCTGTGCTGAGGGACACACACAGAGCACAGGGTCAGGGTGAGGGACACACACAGAGCACAGGGTTAGGGCTGCTCCGAGGGACACACACAGAGCACAGGGTCAGGGCTGAGGGACACACACAGAGCACAGGGTCAGGGCTGTGCTGAGGGACACACACAGAGCACAGGGTCAGGGCTGTGCTGAGGGACACAGAGCACAGGGTCAGGGCTGTGCTGAGGGACACAGAGCACAGGGTCAGGGTGAGGGACACACACAGAGCACAGGGTTAGGGTGAGGGACACACACAGAGCACAGGGTCAGGGCTGCTCCCAGGGACACACACACACACAGAGTGTATCCATAACATCCCCTCGGGGGTGGCAAAGCCCAGCTTGCAGGGAGCAGGAGGGATTTGTGTGCAGGTGAGTGAAAGGAGCCTGCTTGCACTTACAAACTGCTCTGTTGTCTTGTAGCCACTCCTGACATCACTGGGCACAAGAGGAGTGAGAACAAAAACGAGGGCCAGGAGGCCCTGATGTACTGCAAGTCCGTGGGCTTCCCCCACCCTGAGTGGGTGTGGCGCAAGAAGGTCAATGGGGTGTTTGAGGTAAGGAATGGGGTCAGGGTGTCTCACCCTGCCCAGACCCCCCGAGAGGGAGGAGAGCATCCCCTGGGGTTGGGGATGGGCTGCTGAAGGAGCTTTGTGACTTCTCCGAGTTGCAGTCCCTCCAAAGTGTGAGTCAAGGTGGGTATTTTTGGCAGCAGTGAAGATGGATGGGCGAATATAAAATTTTTATATATCAATATCAATCCAAATATATAAAAATATAAATATATTTAAATATGTATAAATAAAAATTTGATACTTTTATTATTGGTATGTGAAAAAAACTGCTCACTGCACTGCTGAGCAAAGTTGAAGACTTACCCTGAAAGCCATTTTCTGGAATTTGCTACAAACTGCAAGACTGACTTAGAAATGTGATTTAAAACCACATTGGGTTATAAATTCCTCCCAAGTTTTACTGGTTGAGCTCACAAGACTTATTATGAGGAGGTGGCAGTGATCCCTGTTAGAGCTTGGGTGATCTGTTTGTTCCGTGTAGCCAGTGATGTAGTGAGCAGGAAAATGTGACCAGCAGTGGGAATAGCAAAGAGGAGCTGGGAATTTCCAGCCCCTCCAGCCCAGCTGTTTCCTGTTGCTGCATGGATTGGATGGATGGAGCCAGAATGTGAAGCAAATAGCAGGGTGGGATGAGTGTTCCTGCTGAGTGTGAGCTGGAGGTTTCAGGAGTGGCTGCGTGCTGGCAGTGATCAGACCCCTGAGGGCAGAGTTCCCTCTGTGGTGTTTGGAGACACAAACACCCGGCCTGGGCTCCTCCCTCCAATCTCCTGTTCCCGTGCCACAAAGGCCTTAAAGCCGTTGCTGTTTCCCACCCCTGTCCCTTTGCCAGGACATCAACAACTCCTCGGGCAGGTTCTTCATTTCCAACAAAGAGAACTACACCGAGCTGAGCATCACAAACCTGCAGATCAACGAGGACCCCGGCGAGTACCAGTGCAACGCCACCAACCAGGTGGGCTCCGTGTCGGTCACCACCATCCTGCGCGTGCGCAGCCACCTGGCCCCGCTGTGGCCCTTCCTGGGCATCCTGGCAGAGATCGTCATCCTGGTGGTCATCATCGTCATCTACGAGAAGCGGAAGCGGCCGGACGAAGTTCCCGACGGTAAGTGCGCCCCGCGCCGCCGCTGACCCGCCCGGCCCCGCTGCCGCTGCCGCTGCTGCTGCTGGAGGAGCCGCTCTGCAGGAAGGACCAGCAGCGCAGCCTGCCCCGCTCCACGCTCCTGCCTTTCTCCTCTCCTCCCTCTCCGGACATGAAGCCCACAAGGGTGCAAGGCCCAGGGCTGGATCTCAGGGGGTCTCAGGGGGGTTGTGGATGTCTTTGTTTGTTGAGGGGTGGAGCGCTCCCATCTCTCTGTGTGTCCGCCCCAAGGAGCAGCACAGGGGCAGAGCTGGCAGCACCCTCACCCCTGGTGGCATTCCCTCCTCTCCGTGGATGGACACTGGGCAGGGGCTGTCAGGGGACATTGCACTCAAACCAAGGAATCATTGCACTTCAAGGGATTGGGGCTGCAAAGGTGCTTCAGAACTTAAAATGTGTCCAGGGTTCAGAGATGGGGGGAGGGCTCTTACTCTGCTGTGTAGCTGAATCTGTAGTTAAGGAATGCTCTGGAACCTGTATCTATTGTAGCCACTGATTAGATTTTATAAAAATAGGGCTTATTATCAGGTTTGATGGTAGCAATAATTAATTAATTCATCTGTGTTTGGTACATACAACTAGTAGTAACTTTCATCTATGAACTCCTGCACACCTTGCCCTGTGCACAGCTGGGGAAAGGAGCAGTGTGAGGCTGAATATTTGCAAGATCCATGCTGAGAAACAGCCTTTAATGTGCTGCTAGCAGCTTACTCCAGTTTGTAGCAAGAAAACCTCTGCGAGGACTCCTTGGGAGAAGCAGCAGGAATGTGGTGGTGCTGCAGGAACACGATGGATCCAAGCATGGGGCAGGTGGAGGGCAGCGTGCTGGAGTGATCCTCAGCACCATCCTGGGCTGGCCAAGCCCTTCCCGCTGAGAGCTGTTTCCCAGGGCTGTGTGGCTGCAGGGGGCCCTCACAGGGCATGAAAATAGAGGTGTGGGACAGTGATGTGTGTGTGGGGTGGGCACAGCCACCCTCACGGGCCTCACACGGGATCTACAGCGAGGAGAGGAGCTCATGGAACACAGCAAATGGAATAACAGGAGCAGGGCCGAGGCTTGGATCAGAACTGGCTGAGGTAGTGCATCCCTAGAGGGAACCAGCTTTGGTTGTAAGCCTTGAGTAGCACTTACTAACTGCTTACAGAGCATGTGTGGGGGCTGCTCTCAGAGTGGAGCTCCCAGTTGAACCATAGTGCATGTTCTGTGCATCACTAACAGCTTCCAGTGGCTCCAGGGCTTGTCCTGCTCTCAACGTGGCCTCAGGGACCTCCACCAGCCTGGAAAACTTGGAACACATAATTTTCATTTTCCTCCTTCTCCACATGGGCAATCGCAGTTCCCCACATTCAGAATTGTCATTGGATGGAGTTTCACAAGGACCAAAACAAGGTCCTGGGAATTTGATACACAAATATTCCCTGCAAACAGCCCCAAATGGAGTGAATCCAACAGGAATTGGCTGTGGTGTTAGCAGATCACACTGGAGGTGAAGAGTTCACTGCCTCTTTCCAAGGCAGGAGTTTTCCTGGCTGGTGTGGCCACTCCCCAGGTACCCAAGGGATCCAGGCTCATCATCCCCCTGGAGCTGTCCAGGATGATGAGCCAAGGAGCTGAGGTCACTGCAGTGCTCACTGGGGCTGCTGTTGTGAAGGCAGAGCCCTGGGGAGTGACATGACACACCTCTGTGGGGGTCAGATGTTCTCCCTGTCCCCTTTCCTGGAGGAGAAATCCATGCTGAGTATGACAGTCCGTAGCTGGGGATGAGGTTTGCCTGGCTGATGGACACAACTGGCACCATGCCACCCCGAGTCCCACATTCCTTGGATAGTTGTGCATTTTCCATACTGGCACCGAAGCTTTCTGTGCTGCTGTGGTGGGGAACGCCCTGGGAGCAGGGCACGTATAATGCACACGTGGGAAATCATCAGGAGCCTCCTGATTGCCACGTGGGGGTGTTTGACTGGGGTTATCCTGAATTTTCTTCTTTTCAAGACATGGTTACGAAATGCCAAAGTTAATGCTGGAATGCAGCGGCGCGCTCGGAGTTTGGGATTTCAGCTCCCCCTTCCAAAATCACAGCTCCGCCTCCGCTGCTGCCGGGAGCTGGGGAGGGAAGGGCAGGGAGCTGTGGCTGAGCCAGCAGGCTGAGGCCAAACACACAGCACTCCTTCCCCACAGCAGCTGGCACCAGCCAGGGTCTCTGCTGGCTTTTCCAGCCCTGGTGTCGTGCTCAGCTTCAGGGATGTGCTCATGGCAGGGCTCCACGTGAGGTGCTGCTGCCCTTCCTGCTGGGATGGGAATGTTCTCCTTGGGCCTCTCCAAATTTACACACTGGGATTGCTTCATCATCAGCACCATCACCCCCTCTTCCCAGGGTGGAATAACTCTGGAATGCCCTTCTGGAGCCCCCAGGTGTGTGTCAGCCTGTGTCCCACAGCAGGGGTGAGGATGGGTGGCCCCTGTGGATCTGTTGCACATCGTGCTGGGGGGTGGCTCTGGCTGCAGATCCCTGTAAAGATCCCGAGGGCTGGGTGCAGGTGTTGCACCTGTGGTGTCCCCACTCTGCAGGTACCACACATCCACCTCAGGGTGTCTGCCACTGTCCCTCAGGAATCCTCTGATGTCCTGGCCAGTGTCTGGCCTGCTGAGAGGAGTGCACAGAGAACTGGAAACGTGGCTTACTCAGACCACTTCTAGGGATTGTTTTTAAAATTTGGAGAAAACCAGTGCTGCTAAAGGAGGCCACTTCCTGTGTTGAGGAAAACCAAAGGCTTTTGGAGCAGAAGGAGCTGTTAATGAACTGCTGGAGCACACCTTGGCTCCTGACTAGGGCAGTGCAGGATGAGCTGCTGGTTTTGCATTCTGCTGGGAGCTGCAGGTGCCCACCATGAGCTCTCACCTCGTGCTGTGCCCAGGTGATACTTCAGGGCTGGTTCAGTTAAACCTGCACAAATGACAATGTTTGGGGTGTGCTGGGTCAGCTGCTCAGGTGAGACCAGTCTGGTGCTGGGCACAAGTGCCCAGTTACTCCTGGGGCACGTGACTGGTGGGACAGAAACGTTCTCTGGGTGAGAGGATCCTCAGGCCTCTGGAACTTTTTCCCCAGCACCTGGAAATTCTGCCTGGCCAGCCCAAAGAGACAATTGAATGTTTCCCTCAGATCTCCATGTTCTACAGGCTTCAAATGCCCTGGCTCAGCGTGCCCATGGGAGGCTGGGGAGGGTGATGGGCTCCTGGCTACACTTGGAGCAGTTCAGTGTAAAGATGTTCCCTCTGTTGGAGGTGCTGGGACACTCCTTTAACTTTGGCATTTCCTGACTGCAGGCCTCAGTTTTGCATGGACCTGGCTTTGTGTGTCCGTGAGCTGCTTGGTGTGCCTCGGGCCAGGGCTGCTCAGGAGCTCCTTTGCTGATGTTTCCTCCTTCTCAGGACTCTGATTTGGGAGTTGATTCTTTTTCCTGCTGTTGGAGAGCAGGAAAAAGAATATAGCACCCATGAAATGCCTGTTCCCACCAAAACAGTGGCATCAGGGGGTGCCTGGAGCAGGGTTTGCTGCAGAGCCTGTGGATGTTCTCCCAGCACACCCAAATCCTGTGCTGGAAGGAGGAAGGGAGGGTAGATGGCGCTTCAATTCCTGCATCCTCTCAGATTGAATTCCTGCATCCTCTCAGAACCTGAGTTCTGACCTGCCTTACACCTGGCAAGGCAGCGTCCAGCTCGCTCCCCGTTCCCAGAGAGCAGCCAGGGGCTGGCACACCCAGAGGGGGCTGGCACACCCAGGGGGGCTGGCACACCCAGAGGGGCTGGCACACCCAGAGGGGCTGGCACACCCAGGGGGGCTGGCCACGGGCAGCTCCTGTGGCTTTGGGGCTGAGAGCTGCATGAGCTGGCATGCCCTGGCACGTGGCTGCATGCCCAGGAGAGGAGGTGCCAGCAGGGAATGCCAGGGTGCTGCCCTGGGCAGGGAGAGAAGGGAATGGCTTTGTTCTCTGTAGTACAGCCTGAGCTGCTTGGTTCCATAGCTCAGCCAGCACCACCTGAGTGTAGCCTAGCAGAGGTTCCTAAAGCAGCGGGCTGTCTGCTGTTGTTGCACCCAGCAGTCTAAAATCAGCACAGCCCCTGGTTAAAGGGTGTTTGCTGGGGTAAGTAGAAAGTAAAAACCCCTTGGCTCCATTCCCCATAGGAATGGGAGTGGTTTGTACTTGGAAATCCATAGCCCTGGGGTGACTGGGTTATAACATGTCCCTTTTCCTTCTTCCCTCTCATTCCTCAGCCTAATCCAAAGACTTCCCATTAATGTGTTTCCTCTCCTGGCTCTGCAGAAGCTCCATCCAAATCCCCACATTCTTTCTAACCCTCTTTTGCTTTTTTCTTGACTTTCCCTGTTCCTGCTATTACTGTAAGTAATTGAAAGAAACAAACTGTTTAACTGCAACCATTTACCTTTTGTAACCAGTGATTTTGGTGGTTTTTTTTTCCCTTTTATGCACATCTTTCTCTCCCACACTTTAAATCTGTCAGGGTGAGGCAGGTACACAGTGAGGCCATAGCCATCAGCTGTTCCCAGCAGCATTGCTGTATCCCAGTGGGAATGGACACAGGACCCTGAGCTGCTGTCACGGGCTCTGGCTGCTCCTTCAGAGCATTGAGCTGCCCCTGCATCCCTGGCAGTGCCCCAGGCCAGGCTGGACAGGGCTTGGAGCACCTGGGACAGTGGAAGGTGTCCCTGCCCATGGCAGGGGGTGGCTTTAAGGTCCCTTCCAACCCAAACCAGGCTGGGATTAATTCTTTCCAGGTTTTAAAGCATGAGCTGAGATGTAGAATCCCTTCAGAAGCAAAAATTGGAATCTTAGTGCTGGAAGAACCCGCTAGTGTTTCATTTTTAACTTCCACCAGTCACAAGATGCTACCCAGGATTAATTTGATACTAAAAATAAACCCTGTAGCTTTCCAAAGGCGGTGAAGGAAACTGAGTGACATACAAAATGCCTGTAAATTAAGGCTGAAAATGGGAGGGGGGGCACAAAACACATTCCCATCCAAGTGGAGGAGCTAAGGGAGATCTACTTGTCATCATCTTCCAATTTTAATTCCCAGATATTTTTGCCTGCAGGGATTGATTACCTGTGTTAAAGGCAAGCAGCACTTCTCCCGTTTTGGCTCAGAATGTGCAGTTTTGGGAGCCCATGAAGCAGGTCATTCCATGCCCTGAGGAAAGGCCTGGCTGTGGGGTTATGGCTGTGCTCTGAGCAGGGGGGTTTTGGAGGTGCCCAGTGCCAGGGCAGGTGCTGCAGGAGGGGCTCAGTGGCTGCTCCCAGTGCTGGGGGCCCTCTCTGTGCCATAGGTGCTGCTGCCTGTCCTAGAGCAGGGCTGTGGCATTAAAGCTTTGGGTGATAATTGATCTTGTCGGTTACTATGACTTCTTTTTTTTTTTTCCCCCCTTCAATTGCATCATACCCTTAAAAAATGGTGGTAAGTGAGAGCTCTGCATGCTTTGGAGTTTGTTTAACCTCCGCTTCAGTCTATACAACGCACAAGTCATAACGTTAACACTCTTGAAAACTTCCTCATTCACGTTCACAACTAATTTGGATTTCAGTTTGCTGTTTTGAACCTTTTCTTTAGTCTGATTTTGTACTGGTTTTTCTGTTGTTCTGTTGCCCCTGGTTTCGCTGAGGGTTCGGTCTGTGTCTGTACTGTACTGGGGATGCTTTGCCAGCACTTAACGACTGACTGGGAATTTCCCTTGGTCTTTTTAGCTGTGGTTTAGCTTAGAGATGGGACAGGGAGGAGTCGTGGGGATCCACCAAATAGAGTATTCCCAGTAGGCTTTTTGTGGGATCTTCGTGAGGAATCACTGATGGCAGCCTTTATCAATTTGAAGCTGCTTTTTAAAATTTTTTTTTTTTATTTTATTTTTGACAACACGAACTTGCTGATCTGAAACGGGCATTTAAATCTTTGAGCAGAGAAGGGAAAATGGTTATTTTGTAGCGAGTGTCCAGGGTGCAGTTTGCTATTGCTGAAGTCCAGCCAAACAAACTCCCAAAGCAGTGGATGGTGCTTGCTGGAGCCGAGCTGGGTCTCAGAGGCAGCGCTGGCCTCGGGGGCCAGGGCTCCCTGTCCCGCCCGGAGCGCGGAGCTCGGCTGCTCTCGGACCCTCGGTTCCCAGAGATGTTTGTGGAAGGAAGCCATAGATTCCTCTGCTGTGCTTTGTGTTTGAGTACCTGATGTGTCTCTGTATATCTCACTGTATATACAACAGCACATTGATGTCTGGCTGTCCTTCCTAGTCCCAGTTCTCTGTACCGTGTCCGATAGTTACTGTTGCTGGTACTGGAATTCTGTGGACACCAGTGTGTCGCTAGTCTGTTACTTTGGCTGTAAAGCTCTTGGTTTGTGGTTAGTTCTTTATTTTTGAAGTATTTTCTGTTCTGGTCACTGTCTGTGCTAGCGGTGGCTTTGCCTCTCCGTTGCCTCGAGGGCCCAGGTGGAGTAATGTCCCCTCTCCCTGACATTACTCCTGGCGTGTGCTCATGCGGATGCCTACACTGTAAGACTGTAATTTCCATAACTGCTTCATGTGCACTAAGCACCCTTGTGGAATCCTGCTGAGAGTTTCTCAAAGACTTCCCTGAAAAATCCCTCCGGCACGAGGTGGGAATGGCAACTGTCAAGTGCCAAAACCAGCAGGGCCTGAATTGGTCCCCCCAAAATCCATCTGTGGGAGCATTAGGCTCCTGGATTGACTCTTGTACTGTTGTGTAAATGCATTTTTTTTCTTCTGTACTACAGTGTGGGTGAAAATGGTGTTTGAGAATTCCAAAACAAAGCCTAATTGGTCCTGAGAGTTAATATGAAACATTCCTCATTGGCAGATTCCCTACCCCCGCCAGTTCCTAAATGAGTTTTGCCAAGGGCCGTGGGCAGGACGATGCTGTCAGTGCTCTGCAGCTGAAGTGTGTCCAGAGGTGTCCCAGCACCCTGAGTCCTCCTGGCGACACTGGATGCTGCTGCCCAAGGACCATGGCTGGGGCTGGAATCGAGCGTTCCCCTTCAGCCTCCTCCTAACCTGGTCCCTTCTAATTAAACTTGGAGAAAAATGGGGAATGTAGAGGTTGTTTCATCCATGGGGGAAAATGAGTGTGGGGTATGTACCCTCTGGGGTATATACCAGGAGTTACCCATCAGCAGTGGAAAAATGGCTTAAAAATTAAAATACATATTAAAAAAAAAAAGTCAATGCAAGCAAACATCCAGCAGGATTTTACAACTGAACCGTTGGTTTGTCTCCTCATCTATTTTTTATGAGATTGAACCACTGGAACTTGGGGACAAGATGAGTCTTGATCATGTTGCACCAATCTGTCCGCTACAGTTGCAGTCCTTCATGACCAGCATTCCAAGTGTTAACTAAACCCATTGAAGCAACATACCTGCCATTAAACCCGAATCCAGAGCAGTAACTCCATGATCCTTGCACTCCCGACTGGAATGGCCTTTGATGCTGTAGATAGATCAGTTTGCTGCTCCTTGTCACCCCCTACAAACACTGACTCTGTTTTTCTTTCCTTCCCTTGTCTCTCCCTGGCTGCCTCGGGATGCTTGCTGCAGATGATGAACCAGCTGGGCCAATGTAAGTGTGTTTTTGGGAAAAAAATACTCTTTGGGATAAACTGGGGGGTTGTGGGAGGTGATAAATCATAGGGTTGATATTGCATGTGACATTACAGATGGTGTTGGACCGTCTGGTGCGTTTCTTAGCACCGGAGGAAAGAAAAGCAACATCTTGCTAGAAAACAAATATTGGGCTAAAATACAAAGGCTAAAACTGTGTTGTCTTCAGCCAGTTGGAGGGAAGAAGACTGAAACGCTGCCTAATGAAGTACAAATAACGTCCATTTTCCCTGTACCTGTGACTGATTTTTGATGCATTTCTCTCCCATCCCTTTCTGCAGGAAAACCAATTCTACAAACAATCACAAAGACAAAAACTTACGTCAGAGAAACACAAATTAAAAAACGCTCATCATGTAAGTATTGCCTGCACCCGGCTGGGAGCGGGCAGGCCCAGCCCTCCTGCCTGGAGTGCTGGGGGGCAGCAGCAAAGCGTTCCCTGCATTAACCATGAAACATTCCTGCTGCGCCTCAGGGACCACGGGGGGGACCAAACATTGATTTCCTCAGGCAGGCGGGGGGTTTAAGGACCTGCTTGCTAAAATCTGGGCAAAGCTGCCGAGCCCTCCTGATTGATTCCTCCCTAAACGGTGGAGCTGGGGCTGTCGGGAGCCCCGGTGGGAGCGCGGGGGTTGCAGGCTGCGGCTCGCGCTGTTCACCATTGACTAGCACCTCTTTCTCGTTTCTTTTTTAGAGCTTTAAGTTTCTGAGAGACTGATGGCAATATGACCTGCTAAATTTAAGGGTTGGAACTCTTGGTTCTAGAACTCCAGTTCTGTCTGATTTCTTTTTTTTTTTTTTTTTCCTTCCTTTCCAAGTGAGCAACAATATGACTGTCTAACGCATGCCTTATTTAGCCTCTCCTGCAAGGATGACCTAGCCAGATGAATTTTAATAATGCTTCCGTGTAGAAGGTGTAAACTCTTTTGGGCTTGATGTGCTGTGAATGTTGCTTTTTTTTCCTCCTTTCCTCTCTTTACACGAGCAGTAGCCAGGCGGGTTCACGCATGCGCTGTTTTTTACTTCCTGTAGCTGTTAAATTCGGCACCGCTCAAACCGCACCGCTGCCATCTAGTGAGACTTCTTTTGTAAAGTACAGCAAAACTTAAAGATATATACAGTATATATTTATATTTGGGGGAGGGGAAACCAGAAGTCGTTGTGGTTCATTTTGAAGCTGCTGATATTCATTCCTTACTGTATGGCTGGAAGGAGGGAGTGATGCCGGGCCGGTGCTTGGAGCAGGGACATTGGAATTTCCTTAAGGGCTTTAACCATGGAGCACGGGGTGTCCTGTTGGGCGTCGGGGCTGGGTGGTGCCAGGGGCTGCTAGTGGTGGTGGGATGCAGTTGGAAACAAAAACAAACCTTCAGTTTATAAATATATATATATGATTGCTTTTTAAGTGATTTTTTTTTTTTTTTTTGTTAACTCATGTAAATTCTCAAATCCTTTTGCACTGATGTGTTCGACATATTCTTGTACATTCAATTCAGGCAAACTTTTATAATTTTCTTTTTTTTTTTTGTTTGTTTAAATGATGAAATGTTACAGCATGGTGATATTCTATGCAACTAGTTATTCCTCTTTAGTTTGACACTGTAATTTCTCATGATTTAAAGATTGTAGAAATAGACCTACCAGGGTTCTCATGATGTGCGTAACTGTAGCTGCATGAACTCGTGTTCTGTGTATTTGTTGAAGTGCAATGATGTATAAAAAGTGGATTCACCTGTTTTTAAAAATAAAACACCGACAAAAACCGCTGTGGGCTGTTTTTCAACCTTTAATCAGCAGAGCTGCGTGCACCCTGGGGTTCCAGGCGTGCCTCATTCCTTGGCCAGCCTGTGCAGCTCCTTCTCCACGTCCTCCACGAAGGCAGGGAAGTGCTGGTCCATGAGGCAGAGGCGGATGAAGGTTCCCAGCTCCCGGGCGCTCCAGGCCGGCTGCCGCAGCACCGGGGGCAGCTCCGGCCTCTGCTGCAGCACCCACTGCCAGTGGAAGGTGGGAAGGGGGCCCTGAGCTGGGACACGAGGACACAGCCACAGCCCAGCCCTCCTGGGTGCTGCAGGAACATGGAGCTGCCTGCGTTTGGTGCTCTTGGAGTGCTATCAGTCAGCTGGGATTTGTGTGTGTGAGCTTTTCTCTGATGTCCGGGTGTGATTGCAGTGTAGCTTTTACACTGCAATTATTTCAGTGGAAATGGACCCTGGAAATGCCAATCTCCTGGGTACTGTGGCTTCCTGCTGGGTATCCATTCTGTAATCAGTGTTTATGAGCTGTACGTGCTGCCACATGGATGTGTGGGGATAACCAAGCGTGCACTTGCAAGCTTTTCATTTAGCCAAATGTTTTTTAGAAGTAGAGTATGGAGCTTTTATTTTAAAACTTCCTTTTCATCCCTGTTTAATCCCCTCTCCCAGCTTTTTCCCATGGGGGTGGGAGAACTCTGGGCATCGTGGCACTGGGGTTGGAATGAGGTGACCTCTGAGGTCCCTTCCAGTCCATCCCACTCTGGGAGTCTGTGCTCAGCCAGTGACTACGAAAGAAGGGTAAGGAAGACACAGAGAAGGAACTGCACAAACCCAGAAAAGAGCAGAGTTTTCTGCTCACCTGCTTCTGCACTGGCCTGAATTCCAGTAAGTGAGCAACAGTTGACTTCCAGGTGTTTACCCAGAACTGCTCAGTGCAGCTGTCCATGGAATATGGGGATGCTTTCATGTGGGTCAGGGTTGAGAAGGGTCCAGGGGAACCTCAGATCCCCTGTCAGTGCCTAAAGGGGCTCCCAGAGAGCTGGAGAGGGACTTGGGACAAAGGAGAGTGGGTTCCCATTGCCAGAGAGCAGGGTTAGATGGGATATTCTGTGATTCCTTGAAATTTTCAGGCTTCAGCTCTGATCTGCACGAATCATTTCTGCAGAGTCAAACCAGTGCCAGAGCCATTCATTTGGATGTTGCCTCTGGGTATTTCTTTGCTCTCAGTGTGTCATTTGTTGCTATTCAGATGGGGTGATTACACCACCCAACACCTTGTTTTGCTGCTGATTCCCTGGCTCTGGATCGTTACACAGATCCAGGGTTTTGCTGGTGTAGATGATGGCATCCCAATGCTCAGGGAAGGCATTTCCCAGATGGAACCTGAGACAGCTCATTCTCAGGCTCAGTTACAGACTCTAAACAGGAGATGTTTGTTTTTTACCTGTGCAAGCTGTGCTACAGATCTTCTTTCTCCAAGGCTTGTGCAGGAGTCTGGGAGAGGCTCATCTGGCTAGAAAATACCAAATGCAAATAAGGGCTTGTTACCAAGCAGAGTGTGGGTATGTGCAGGGGGGGAAGCAGTTCCATTTTTAGCACTGACGGGAAGGGAATGTGCTCAGCTACCTTCTGCAGTAAAAAGACATCTTTTTATGGAACCTGCATGCACATCTGCTCCACTCTTTAAAAATGAAAGACATGACAGTTTAACTACAGGCCTGCTAGCTCATGGCTAAACTGAAGTCACAAACAACTTCCTAGGAGTAACTTCAAAGAATGTTTTGGATGGATGCTCACAAGAGCGCACTGCTTCTTTTCCATGGATCCAAATACCCAAGAGAGCAGAGATTTTGGAATAATCACCCTGAAAATGCTGTCTGTCTCTGCCTTTTCCAGTTACTCAGGAGTTTATCTTGGAGAGGGGAAACATTCTGTTCCTCCTGAGATTAGGATCAAATTGTAAAGAAGCAGTTGTAGCAGCTACTACCACTGCAGAGCAGGAGCACACAGAAAGGAGCCAGGAGCCAGGGTTACTTTGTGGCTCTGATGATTTTTTGCCCTGTCCAGTTTCCCAACTCCCATTTGATGCAGCCAGTCTCCCAGCTGTGAGAAACTGCTCACACCCAGCTCTGCCAGGCAGAGGTGAGTGCTTCTGGGTGTGTGTGTGCTCACTTACTGCGTGCTCAGTGTCCATGGCCTGGCTGTCCTGGCTGGGGCTCTGCTCCTCAGCCCCCTGCACCGGGAGGAACTGGCTGAGTTTGTGCACGCAGCTGCAGCAGCGCTCCCGCGCCTCCTCCCTGCAGCTGCCCCCGAACTGCACGCGGAACATGCGGCACTCGCTCTGCTCACAACCACAGGGACAGCAAATCAGCCTGGAACCGCCTCCAACGGCTCCCATTAAATCCATGCTTGTTGGAGACAACAAGGAGGCAAGAGATTTGTGGATAACTGTGCCAATTTAAAAACAAACAAATATGGTTTCCTGCTGTATTTTCAGTTTTTCCCAGCAGCTTAACCAGAAGACTGTGATTGCTGATTTGAAAATGAGATAAAAATATGCAAGGAAAGGGTAAGTGATGCAAGGCCACCTGTCACTAATTCAAGGTTTAGCCAAGTGGACAAGCATTGCCAGGACTCAGCTTTTACACATTGCAGGAAAATTAAGTGTTATTGTTGCTGCAGGTAGTGTCCTGTAAGGGTGTGCCAGCTCTGCACAGTTGTTTGTGACAAAAAACTGACACAAGAGTAAGCAGAAGTTAGCTCTGGATCTGGACTAGACATTCTGGGAATGGCATAGACCAGTAGGATTGATGGTTCCTGATGCAGCACAGTCAACCCTCCCTGGTCTGCCTGCTCCTGTGTGGAGCTGAACCAACACATTCACTTTGGCTCTCACCTAAATGTTCCTTGAACAGAAACCAGCACATTGAATAGGAGTGCAGGAAATTAAAATGCATCACTTCAAAGAGGGAAATGATACTAAAAATTACTGAAAACTCCCAGATAGCTCTGACCCCCCAGAGTAGGTTGTTGGGCTGTGCCATAATTGGTATTTTAAATAAGTGCCCCAGGTTCAGCAAAGTGTCCTGAAATGGGGATGGAATCTATGGTGTGTGATAAGCTTGGCCTAAGCACCTGGAGCTGACGTAAGGGAGGTGCATATTCAGTGTTTAGAGAGTGAATTAATGGAACTTTCTGTTTGATATTGAAATTTCAATTTAAAAAAAAAAACTTAAGCACTAGAAAAGCAGCAAATTCTCCTTGGCCCAGCCTGGCTTATTTAGGTCTTCATCTTCCTGAGGTTCCAGTGTCAGCCCCATTTTCAATGCCCATTTAAATCCCACACTGCTGGAGCACGAGGACACCTCTCACTTTAAAGCTCCTGTCTCAGAGATGAGCCAGCTCTTGCTGACAGCCCCTGTGTTTACATGCCTGCTGCTTGAAGATGTTTTGAATCCCATAAAAAGATTTTTAGGGCAGGGTAAGCACAGAAGCCTGGCTCGGTGCTTTCTAAAGGGAAAAAATGGCAAACTAATGTGAAGTGTGGCACTCCTTGCCAGTGCCCAGCTGGATTTGCCCTCATTAATTAAGGAACTGGGGCAGCCTCCCAGAGCCAGGCACTGAGCTGTGCAGTGCCACACAGGTGAGTTCTGATTTCAGTGATTTCACAAAAGGAACTTGGCTGGAGTTTCCTTAGGACACTTTCAAAGAGCACCTGCTTGTTTAGATCCCCAAATTAATTTTGGGCTGAGCTATTTGGACTCCCTTGGGTTTCTCACAGGACTGTTAAATACTTTAGTTTGCAGTTCATAAACAACAGTGGACTTTGAAAATTACACACTGTTCCTTAGTGGAAAGGGATCTGTGATATGTCAAGGTTTATAGCATAAACTGAGCACTGGGCAGTCACACCTGAACCACACAAAGGCTCAAGTATTAAAGACCCCTGATGTCATGGAATCATTACATTTGTACCTCTTCCATGCTGGGCTGGGGGGCTGAGCTCAAGGAGAACAATAGGAAGGGAAATTATTTCTTGCAAAATTATTAAGAAGATTAATCTTGCTCCTGTTCATAGTTTTGAAACTCTTTGTGCTGACTAAGAGCCACAGTGTCCTACTGAAGCCATATTTGAAATGATGAGCAAGTTGCACTGTAAATGCAATATTAATGACTTAAAAAAAAACCAAGGAGTACAAGATAAACCAGAAATTTATCATAAAGATGACCCCAGAAGCTGCATCCACTGTTAGGATATAAAGTAGAGAAACTGTGTGGTAAAACCACTGCAGTTGTAGTGGTGTGAATTTATGGTAAGTAAACACTGAGATGCACCAAATTAATTTCAGGCTGTTAAAATTCTCCTTTCCTGAAGTGCCCCTCAGAGCTTTGCTGGAGCTGGCACTGAGTGGGATGTTGGTTTTGTCTTGCTGTGAGGAGCAGCAGAATCCCTTGATGCTGCACGGGGGCACTGCTCTGGTAACTGGGAAGGAACAGCCTGCAGGTTCATCACAACTGATTCCTGCCCCAGCTGCCTTCAGCTTTGCCAGGTTTCTAACAAGCTGATAGAAAGCAGAGTGCAGAGGTGTTTTGGTTTCAGGCATAACCCATGAATTTAAAACACTAAGATACTTACAGAGTATCAGAGTTCATCTAAGAACTAAAAACCCTGAGATTTTTACATAAATTGGTAAGAAGAAAATGCTATTTGATTATTTAAAGGCAAATCAACCACTTTTCATCAGGAGAGCTGAGTGGCTGACCAGAAACCCACATCCATTTTGTTTCCTTGAGTACCAAATACCTTAACCACCACCTGCTGCTGCTGTGCCAGGAGCCACAAAATGGCTCAGTTCTTGCTTGGTTAGAGTTTGTTTGCTGAAGTGCAGCCTGACTCAGAGGAATCCTGGAAGAGATTTGCTTTATCTTTTTGTTAGCTGTGGCAGATAGAGTGGGAAATAAAACCAGTCTGGCTGTTTTAGCAGCTAACTCTCAGAGAGCTCAGTCTAAAAACTTAGTACAAAAACTGTCTAAGAGCTCAGTCTAAAAGCTGAGTATTAGCAGTTACAAAAGATACCAATATTTAATCCATCCTTGTTTAGTATCTAGAGTAAAAAATATTCTAATTTACATAGGTAATTTACACCTCCTAGTTTAATTTAGCAAAAGGGAGAGATTTTCTTCATATGTGTGTTACATGCTAGGAATGTTGCAAGCAGCTCAGCTCACCTTGGCCTGTGCCTGGAGCAGCAGGCACTCTGCTCTCCTCACTATCTTCAGCCACTTGTGGGAATCGATCAGGGAAAAGCCTTCCTGAAATAAAGCACAAAGCAGTGGCCCAGCAAACAGCAGCACTCAGGAGCACATGTTTAAGTTGTGTGATGTAATTAAAGCCCTAATGAAGATCAGTCACTGCAGCTATGCAGTTTTTGGAGCTGTCAAACAGCTGCAGTGTGGAAGTTTCATCACTCCAGGGATTAAATCCAGTAACAACACTGTCGAAGTCTGTTGTGATTCCCATCCCTGTGTACATTTACATTTGTGCGTGGTATGGGAGCCCCTGAAAAGCAGAATAAAGCAGCTGCGAGTGCAGCTCTGAGCGCTGAAGTTGCCCGGAGGGCAGCAGAGGGCAGGCGAGGCCGGGG